>NW_027512133.1:0-17032 GCF_048772815.1 Callospermophilus lateralis
TTTTTCACCCAATCTTGATGATACTTGGTGCTAATGATCAGTACACAAATCCCACTTGGCTCACCAAATTTTGTTCTTCTAGGTTGAAGCGTTCGTCTACAGTAGCAGTTTATATATTTAGGTTTCCCTCTGTTCTCTCCTATATAGAAAGATGAATTTGGAACTCTAAACCCAACAAGTTTGTAGTAGCTCTTTGAAACTTGACAAAATAAAGGAGTTCTCAGTTTTGTCGCTATGGTTTGTTTCCTCTTCAAGTAGCCCTAGGCACAGACTGTGGAAAGCACTTTCATTGAGATGGGTTGCCAAGCTTCAAAAATAACGAGTTTCCGAAATACCAGCAAATATTTTTTCACACAATCTTTTTGATACTTGGTGGTAATGATCAGTACACAAATCCCACTTGGCTCACCAAATTTTGTTTTTCTAGGTTGAAGCATTCGTCTACAGTAGCAGTTTTTATATTTAGGTTTCTCTCTGTTCTCTCCTATATAGATAGATAAATTTGGAACTCTAAATCCAACATGGTTTGTAGTAGCTCTTTGAAACTTGACAAAATAAAGGAGTTCTCAGATTTGTCTCTATGGTTTGTTTCCTCTTCAAGTAGCCCTAGGCACAGACTGTGGAAAAGCACTTTCATTGAGAGGGGTTGCCAAGCTTCTAAGAAATAACGAGTTTCCGAAATACCAGCAAATATTTTTTCGCCCAATCTTGATGATCCTTGGTGGTAATGATCAGTACACAAATCCCACTTGGATTACCAAATTTTGTTCTTCTAGGTAGAAGCGTTCGTCTACAGTAGCAGTTTTTATATTTAGGTTTCCCTCTGTTCTCTCCCATATAGATAGATGAATTTGGAACTCTAAATCCAACATGGTTTGTAGTAGCTCTTTGAAACTTGACAAAATAAAGGAGTTCTCAGTTTTGTCTCTATGGTTTGTTTCTTCTTCAAGTAGCCCTAGGCACAGACTGTGGAAAGCACTTTCATTGAGAGGGGTTGCCAAGTCTACGAAATAACGAGTTTCCGAAATACCAGGAAATATTTTTTCACCCAATCTTTTTGATACTTGGTGGTAATGATCAGTACACAAATCCCACTTGGCTCACCAAATTTTGTCCTTCTAGGTTGAAGCGTTCGTCTACAGTAGCAGTTTTTATATTTAGGTTACCCTCTGTTCTCTCCTATATAGAAAGATTAATTTGGAACTCTAAATCCAACATGGTTTGTAGTAGCTCTTTGAAACTTGACAAAATAAAGGATTCTCAGATTTGTCTCTATGGTTTGTTTCCTCTTCAAGTAGCCCTAGGCACTGACTGTGGAAAAGCACTTTCATTGAGAGGGGTTGCCAAGCTTCTAAGAAATAACGAGTTTCCGAAATACCAGCAAATATTTTTTCGCCCAATCTTGATGATCCTTGGTGGTAATGATCAGCACACAAATCCCACTTGGCTAACCAATTTTTGTTCATCTACGATGAAGCATTCGTGTACAGTAGCAGTTTTTATATTTAGGTTTCCCTCTGTTCTCTCCTATATAGATAGATGAATTTGGAACTCTAAATCCAACATGGTTTGTAGTAGCTCTTTGAAACTTGACAAAATAAAGGAGTTCTCAGTTTTGTCTCTATGGTTTGCTTCCTCTTAAAGTAGCCCTAGGCAGAGACTGTGGAAAGCACTTTCATTGAGATTGGTTGCCAAGCTTCTAAGAAATAACGAGTTTCCGAAATACCAGCAAATATTTTTTCACCCAAAATGATGATACTTGGTGGTAATGATCAGTACACAAATCCCACTTGGCTCACCAAATTTTGTTCTTCTAGGTTGAAGCGTTCGTCTACAGTAGCAGTTTTTATATTTAGGTTTCACTCTGTTCTCTCCTACATAGATAGATGAATTTGGAAATGTAAATCCAACATGGTTTGTAGTAGCTCTTTGAAACTTGACAAAATAAAGGAGTTCTCAGTTTTGTCTCTATGGTTGGTTTCCTCTTCAAGTAGCCCTTGGCACAGACTATGGAAAGCACTTTCATTGAGATGGGTTGCCAAGCTTCTAAGAAATAACGAGTTTCCGAAATACCAGCAAATATTTTTTCACACAATCTTGTTGATACTTGGTGGTAATGATCAGTACACAAATCCCACTTGGCTCACCAAATTTTGTTCTTCTAGGTTGAAGCGTTCGTGTACAGTAGCAATTTTTATATTTAGGTTTCCCTCTGTTCTCTCCTATACAGATGGATGAATTTGGAACTCTAAATCCAACATGGTTTGTAGTAGCTCTTTGAAACTTGACAAAATAAATGAGTTCTCAGTTTTGTCTCTATGGTTTGTTTCCTGTTCAAGTAGCCCTAGGCACAGACTCTCGAAAAGCACTTTCATTGAGAGGGTTGCCAAGCTTCTAAGAAATTACGAGTTTCCGAAATACCAGCAAATATTTTTTCACCCAATCTTGATGATACTTGGTGCTAATGATCAGTACATAAATCCCACTTGGCTCACCAAATTTTGTTCTTCTAGGTTGAAGCGTTCGTCTACAGTAGCAGTTTTTATATTTAGGTTTCCCTCTGTTCTCTCCTACACAGATAGATGAAATTGGAACTCTAAATCCAACATGGTTTGTAGTAGCTCTTTGAAACTTGACAAAATAAAGGAGTTTCAGTTTTGTCTCTCTGGTTTGTTTCCTCTTCAAGTAGCCCTAGGAACAGACTGTGGAAAAGCACTTTCATTGAGATGGGTTGCCAAGCTTCTAAGAAATGTCGAGTTTCAGAAATACCAGCAAATATTTTTTCACCCAAACTTGATGATACTTGGTGGTAATGATCAGCACACAAATCCCACTTGGCTAACCAATTTTTGTTCATCTAGGATGAAGCATTCGTGTACAGTACCAGTTTTTATATTTAGGTTTCCCTCTGTTCTCTCCTATATAGATAGATGAATTTGGAACTCTAAATCCAACATGGTTTGTAGTAGCTCTTTGAAACTTGACAAAATAAAGGAGTTCTCAGTTTTGTCTCTATGGTTTGCTTCCTCTTAAAGTAGCCCTAGGCACAGACTGTGGAAAGCACTTTCATTGAGATTGGTTGCCAAGCTTCTAAGAAATAACGAGTTTCCGAAATACCAGCAAATATTTTTTCACCCAATCTTGATGATAATTGGTGGTAATGATCAGTAAACAAATCCCACTTGGCTCACCAAATTTTGTTCTTCTAGGTTGAAGCGTTCGTCTACAGTAGCAGTTTTTATATTTAGGTTTCACTCTGTTCTCTCCTATATAGATAGATGAAATTGGAAATGTAAATCCAACATGGTTTGTAGTAGCTCTTTGAAACTTGACAAAATAAAGGAGTTCTCAGTTTTGTCTCTATGGTTTGTTTCCTCTTCAAGTAGCCCTAGGCACAGACTGTGGAAAGCACTTTCATTGAGAGGGGTTGCCAAGCTTCTACGAAATAACGAGTTTCCGAAATACCAGCAAATATTTTTTCACCCAATCTTGATAATACTTGGTGGTAATGATCAGTACACAAATCCCACTTGGCTCACCAAATTTTGTTCTTCTAGGTTGAAGCGTTCGTCTACAGTAGCAGTTTTTATATTTAGGTTTCCCTCTGTTCTCTCCCATATAGATAGATGAATTTGGAACTCTAAATCCAAATGGTTTGTAGTAGCTCTTTGAAACTTGACAAAATAAAGGAGTTCTCAGTTTTGTCTCTATGGTTTGTTTCCTCTTCAAGTAGTCCTAGGCACAGACTGTGGAAAGCACTTTCATTGAGAGGGGTTGCCAAGTCTACGAAATCACGAGTTTCCGAAATACCAGCAAATATTTTTTCGCCCAATCTTGATGATCCTTGGTGGTAATGATCAGTACTCAAATCCCACTTGGATTACCAAATTTTGTTCTTCTAGGTAGAAGCGTTCGTCTACAGTAGCAGTTTTTATATTTAGGTTTCCCTCTGTTCTCTCCCATATAGATAGATGAATTTGGAACTCTAAATCCAACATGGTTTGTAGTAGCTCTTTGAAACTTGACAAAATAAAGGAGTTCTCAGTTTTGTCTCTATGGTTTGTTTCTTCTTCAAGTAGCCCTAGGCACAGACTGTGGAAAGCACTTTCATTGAGAGGGGTTGCCAAGTCTACGAAATAACGAGTTTCCGAAATACCAGGAAATATTTTTTCACCCAATCTTTTTGATACTTGGTGGTAATGATCAGTACACAAATCCCACTTGGCTCACCAAATTTTGTCCTTCTAGGTTGAAGCGTTCGTCTACAGTAGCAGTTTTTATATTTAGGTTACCCTCTGTTCTCTCCTATATAGAAAGATTAATTTGGAACTCTAAATCCAACATGGTTTGTAGTAGCTCTTTGAAACTTGACAAAATAAAGGATTCTCAGATTTGTCTCTATGGTTTGTTTCCTCTTCAAGTAGCCCTAGGCACTGACTGTGGAAAAGCACTTTCATTGAGAGGGGTTGCCAAGCTTCTAAGAAATAACGAGTTTCCGAAATACCAGCAAATATTTTTTCGCCCAATCTTGATGATCCTTGGTGGTAATGATCAGCACACAAATCCCACTTGGCTAACCAATTTTTGTTCATCTACGATGAAGCATTCGTGTACAGTAGCAGTTTTTATATTTAGGTTTCCCTCTGTTCTCTCCTATATAGATAGATGAATTTGGAACTCTAAATCCAACATGGTTTGTAGTAGCTCTTTGAAACTTGACAAAATAAAGGAGTTCTCAGTTTTGTCTCTATGGTTTGCTTCCTCTTAAAGTAGCCCTAGGCAGAGACTGTGGAAAGCACTTTCATTGAGATTGGTTGCCAAGCTTCTAAGAAATAACGAGTTTCCGAAATACCAGCAAATATTTTTTCACCCAAAATGATGATACTTGGTGGTAATGATCAGTACACAAATCCCACTTGGCTCACCAAATTTTGTTCTTCTAGGTTGAAGCGTTCGTCTACAGTAGCAGTTTTTATATTTAGGTTTCACTCTGTTCTCTCCTACATAGATAGATGAATTTGGAAATGTAAATCCAACATGGTTTGTAGTAGCTCTTTGAAACTTGACAAAATAAAGGAGTTCTCAGTTTTGTCTCTATGGTTGGTTTCCTCTTCAAGTAGCCCTTGGCACAGACTATGGAAAGCACTTTCATTGAGATGGGTTGCCAAGCTTCTAAGAAATAACGAGTTTCCGAAATACCAGCAAATATTTTTTCACACAATCTTGTTGATACTTGGTGGTAATGATCAGTACACAAATCCCACTTGGCTCACCAAATTTTGTTCTTCTAGGTTGAAGCGTTCGTGTACAGTAGCAGTTTTTATATTTAGGTTTCCCTCTGTTCTCTCCTATACAGATGGATGAATTTGGAACTCTAAATCCAACATGGTTTGTAGTAGCTCTTTGAAACTTGACAAAATAAATGAGTTCTCAGTTTTGTCTCTATGGTTTGTTTCCTGTTCAAGTAGCCCTAGGCACAGACTCTCGAAAAGCACTTTCATTGAGAGGGTTGCCAAGCTTCTAAGAAATTACGAGTTTCCGAAATACCAGCAAATATTTTTTCACCCAATCTTGATGATACTTGGTGCTAATGATCAGTACATAAATCCCACTTGGCTCACCAAATTTTGTTCTTCTAGGTTGAAGCGTTCGTCTACAGTAGCAGTTTTTATATTTAGGTTTCCCTCTGTTCTCTCCTACACAGATAGATGAAATTGGAACTCTAAATCCAACATGGTTTGTAGTAGCTCTTTGAAACTTGACAAAATAAAGGAGTTTCAGTTTTGTCTCTCTGGTTTGTTTCCTCTTCAAGTAGCCCTAGGAACAGACTGTGGAAAAGCACTTTCATTGAGATGGGTTGCCAAGCTAGTAAGAAATGTCGAGTTTCAGAAATACCAGCAAATATTTTTTCACCCAAACTTGATGATACTTGGTGGTAATGATCAGCACACAAATCCCACTTGGCTAACCAATTTTTGTTCATCTAGGATGAAGCATTCGTGTACAGTACCAGTTTTTATATTTAGGTTTCCCTCTGTTCTCTCCTATATAGATAGATGAATTTGGAACTCTAAATCCAACATGGTTTGTAGTAGCTCTTTGAAACTTGACAAAATAAAGGAGTTCTCAGTTTTGTCTCTATGGTTTGCTTCCTCTTAAAGTAGCCCTAGGCACAGACTGTGGAAAGCACTTTCATTGAGATTGGTTGCCAAGCTTCTAAGAAATAACGAGTTTCCGAAATACCAGCAAATATTTTTTCACCCAATCTTGATGATACTTGGTGGTAATGATCAGTAAACAAATCCCACTTGGCTCACCAAATTTTGTTCTTCTAGGTTGAAGCGTTCGTCTACAGTAGCAGTTTTTATATTTAGGTTTCACTCTGTTCTCTCCTATATAGATAGATGAAATTGGAAATGTAAATCCAACATGGTTTGTAGTAGCTCTTTGAAACTTGACAAAATAAAGGAGTTCTCAGTTTTGTCTCTATGGTTTGTTTCCTCTTCAAGTAGCCCTAGGCACAGACTGTGGAAAGCACTTTCATTGAGAGGGGTTGCCAAGCTTCTACGAAATAACGAGTTTCCGAAATACCAGCAAATATTTTTTCACCCAATCTTGATAATACTTGGTGGTAATGATCAGTACACAAATCCCACTTGGCTCACCAAATTTTGTTCTTCTAGGTTGAAGCGTTCGTCTACAGTAGCAGTTTTTATATTTAGGTTTCCCTCTGTTCTCTCCCATATAGATAGATGAATTTGGAACTCTAAATCCAAATGGTTTGTAGTAGCTCTTTGAAACTTGACAAAATAAAGGAGTTCTCAGTTTTGTCTCTATGGTTTGTTTCCTCTTCAAGTAGTCCTAGGCACAGACTGTGGAAAGCACTTTCATTGAGAGGGGTTGCCAAGTCTACGAAATAACGAGTTTCCGAAATACCAGGAAATATTTTTTCACCCAATCTTGGATGATACTTGGTGCTAATGATCAGTACTCAAATCCCACTTGGCTCACCAAATTTTGTCCTTCTAGGTTGAAGCGTTCGTCTACAGTAGCAGTTTTTATATTTAGGTTACCCTCTGTTCTCTCCTATATAGAAAGATTAATTTGGAACTCTAAATCCAACATGGTTTGTAGTAGCTCTTTGAAACTTGACAAAATAAAGGAGTTCTCAGTTTTGTCGCTATGGTTTGTTTCCTCTTCAAGTAGCCCTAGGCACAGACTGTGGAAAAGCACTTTCATTGAGAGTGGTTCCCAAGCTTCTAAGAAATCACGAGTTTCCGAAATACCAGCAAATATTTTTTCACCCAATCTTGATGATACTTGGTGGTAACGATCAGTACACAAATCCCACTTGGCTCACCAAATTTTGTTCTTCTAGGTTGAAGCGTTCGTCTACAGTAGCAGTTTTTATATTTAGGTTTCCCTCTGTTCTCTCCTATATAGAAAGATGAATTTGGAACTCTAAAACCAACATGGTTTGTAGTAGCTCTTTGAAACTTGACAAAATAAAGGAGTTCTCAGTTTTTTCGCTATGGTTTGTTTCCTCTTCAAGTAGCCCTAGGCACAGACTGTGGAAAAGCACTTTCATTGAGAGGGGTTCCCAAGCTTCTAAGAAATCACGAGTTTCCGAAATACCAGCAAATATTTTTTCACCCAATCTTGATGATACTTGGTGGTAATGATAAGTACACAAATCCCACTAGGCTCACCAAATATTGTTCTTCTAGGTTGAAGCGTTCGTGTACAGTAGCAGTTTTCATATTTAGGTTTCTCTCTGTTCTCTCCTATATAGATAGATGAATTTGGAACTCTAAATCCAACATGGTTTGTAGTAGCTCTTTGAAACTTGACAAAATAAAGGAGTTCTCAGATTTGTCTCTATGGTTTGTTTCCTCTTCAAGTAGCCCTAGGCACAGACTGTGGAAAGCACTTTCATTGTGATGGGCTGCCAAGCTTCTAAGAAATAACGAGTTTCCGAAATACCAGCAAATATTTTTTCACACAATCTTGTTGATACTTGGTGGTAATGATCAGTACACAAATCCCACTTGGCTCACCAAATTTTGTTCTTCTAGGTTGAAGCGTTCGTCTACAGTAGCAGTTTATATTTAGGTTTCTTTCTGTTCTCTCCTATATAGATAGATGTATTTGGAACTCTAAATCCAACATGGTTTGTAGTAGCTCTTTGAAACTTGACAAAATAAAGGAGTTCTCAGATTTTGTTTCCTCTTCAAGTAGCCCTAGGCACAGACTGTGGAAAAGCACTTTCATTGAGAGGGGTTGCCAAGCTTCTAAGAAATAACGACTTTCCGAAATACCAGCAAATATTTTTTCACCCAATCTTGATGATACTTGTTGCTAATGACCAGTACACAAATCCCACTTGGCTCACCAAATTTTGTTCTTCTAGGTTGAAGCGTTCGTGTACAGTAGCAGTTTTCATATTTAGGTTTCCCTCTGTTCTCTCCTATACAGATAGATGAATTTGGAACTCTAAATCCAACATGGTTTGTAGTAGCTCTTTGAAACTTGACAAAATAAATGGGTTCTCAGTTTTGTCTCTATGGTTTGTTTCCTGTTCACGTAGCCCTAGGCACAGACTCTGGAAAAGCACTTTCATTGAGAGGGGTTGCCAAGCTTCTAAGAAATTACGAGTTTCCGAAATACCAGCAAATATTTTTCACCCAATCTTGATGATACTTGGTGCTAATGATCAGTACACAAATCCCACTTCGTTCACCAAATTTTGTTCTTCTAGGTTGAAGCGTTCGTCTACAGTAGCAGTTTATATATTTAGGTTTCCCTCTGTTCTCTCCTATATAGAAAGATGAATTTGGAACTCTAAATCCAACATGGTTTGTAGTAGCTCTTTGAAACTTGACAAAATAAAGGAGTTCTCAGATTTGTCTCTATGGTTTGTTTCCTCTTCAAGTAGCCCTAGGCACAGACTGTGGAAAGCACTTTCATTGAGATGGGTTGCCAAGCTTCTAAGAAATAACGAGTTTCCGAAATACCAGCAAATATTTTTTCGCCCAATCTTGATGATCCTTGGTGGTAATGATCAGTACACAAATCCCACTTGGCTTAAGAAATTTTGTTCTTCTAGGTTGAAGCGCTCATCTACAGTAGCAGTTTTTATATTTAGGTTTCCCCCTGTTCTCTCCTACACAGATAGATGAATTTGGAACTCTAAATCCAACATGGCTTGTAGTAGCTCTTTGAAACTTGACAAAATAAAGGAGTTCTCAGTTTTGTCTCTCTGGTTTGTTTCCTCTTCAAGTAGCCCTAGGAACAGACTGTGGAAAAGCACTTTCATTGAGATGGGTTGACAATCTTCTAAGAAATATCGAGTTTCCGAAATACCAGCAAATATTTTTTCACCGAAACTTGATGATACTTGGTGGTAATGATCAGCACACAAATCCCACTTGGCTAACCAATTTTTGTTCATCTAGGATGAAGCATTCGTGTACAGTAGCAGTTTTTATACTTAGGTTTCCCTCTGTTTTCTCATATATAGATAGATGAATTTGGAACTCTAAATCCAACATGGTTTGTAGTAGCTCTTTGAAACTTGACAAAATAAAGGAGTTCTCAGTTTTGTCTCTATGGTTTGCTTCCTCTTAAAGTAGCCCTAGGCACAGAATGTGGAAAGCACTTTCATTGAGATTGGTTGCCAAGCTTCTAAGAAATAACGAGTTTCCGAAATACCAGCAAATATTTTTTCACCCAATCTTGATGATACTTGGTGGTAATGATCAGTACACAAATCCCACTTGGCTCACCAAATTTTGTTCTTCTAGGTTGAAGCGTTCGTCTACAGTAGCAGTTTTTATATTTAGGTTTCACTCTGTTCTCTCCTTTATAGATAGATGAATTTGGAAATGTAAATCCAACATGGTTTGTAGTAGCTCTTTGAAACTTGACAAAATAAAGGAGTTCTCAGTTTTGTCTCTATGGTTTGTTTCCTCTTCAAGTAGCCCTAGGCACAGACTATGGAAAGCACTTTCATTGAGATGGGTTGCCAAGCTTCTAAGAAATAACGAGTTTCCGAAATACCAGCAAATATTTTTTCACACAATCTTGTTGATACTTGGTGGTAATGATCAGTACACAAATCCCACTTGGCTCAACAAATTTTGTTCTTCTAGGTTGAAGCGTTCGTGTACAGTAGCAGTTTTTATATTTAGGTTTCCCTCTGTTCTCTCCTATACAGATGGATGAATTTGGAACTCTAAATCCAACATGGTTTGTAGTAGCTCTTTGAAACTTGACAAAATAAATGAGTTCTCAGTTTTGTCTCTATGGTTTGTTTCCTGTTCAAGTAGCCCTAGGCACCGACTCTCGAAAAGCACTTTCATTGAGAGGGTTGCCAATCTTCTAAGAAATTACGAGTTTCCGAAATACCAGCAAATATTTTTTCATCCAATCTTGATGATACTTGGTGCTAATGATCAGTACATAAATCCCACTTGGCTTACCAAATTTTGTTCTTCTAAGTTGAAGCGTTCGTCTACAGTAGCAGTTTATATATTTACGTTTCCCTCTGTTCTCTCCTACACAGATAGATGAATTTGGAACTCTAAATCCAACATGGTTTGTAGTAGCTCTTTGAAACTTGACAAAATAAAGGAGTTCTCAGTTTTGTCTCTCTGGTTTGTTTCCTCTTCAAGTAGCCCTAGGAACAGACTGTGGAAAAGCACTTTCATTGAGATGGGTTGCCAAGCTTCTAAGAAATATCGAGTTTCAGAAATACCAGCAAATATTTTTTCACCCAAACTTGATGATACTTGGTGGTAATGATCAGCACATAAATCCCACTTGGCTAACCAATTTTTGTTCATCTAGGATGAAGCATTCGTGTACAGTAGCAGTTTTTATATTTAGGTTTCCCTCTATTCTCTCCTATATAGATAGATGAATTTGGAACTCTAAATCCAACATGGTTTGTAGTAGCTCTTTGAAACTTGACAAAATAAAGGAGTTCTCAGTTTTGTCTCTATGGTTTGCTTCCTCTTAAAGTAGCCCTAGGCACAGACTGTGGAAAGCACTTTCATTGAGATTGGTTGCCAAGCTTCTAAGAAATAACGAGTTTCCGAAATACCAGCAAATATTTTTTCACCCAATCTTGATGATACTTGGTGGTAATGATCAGTACACAAATCCCACTTGGCTCACCAAATTTTGTTCTTCTAGGTTGAAGCGTTCGTCTACAGTAGCAGTTTTTATATTTAGGTTTCACTCTGTTCTCTCCTATATAGATAGATGAATTTGGAAATGTAAATCCAACAAGTTTGTAGTAGCTCTTTGAAACTTGACAAAATAAAGGAGTTCTCAGTTTTGTCGCTATGGTTTGTTTCCTCTTCAAGTAGCCCTAGGCAGAGACTGTGGAAAGCACTTTCATTGAGATGGGTTGCCAAGCTTCAAGAAATAACGAGTTTCCGAAATACCAGCAAATATTTTTTCACACAATCTTTTTGATACTTGGTGGTAATGATCAGTACACAAATCCCACTTGGCTCACCAAATTTTGTTTTTCTAGGTTGAAGCGTTCGTCTACAGTAGCAGTTTTTATATTTAGGTTTCTCTCTGTTCTCTCCTATATAGATAGATGAGTTTGGAACTCTAAATCCAACATGGTTTGTAGTAGCTCTTTGAAACTTGACAAAATAAAGGAGTTCTCAGATTTGTCTCTATGGTTTGTTTCCTCTTCAAGTAGCCCTAGGCACAGACTGTGGAAAAGCACTTTCATTGAGAGGGGTTGCAAAGCTTCTAAGAAATAACGAGTTTCCGAAATACCAGCAAATATTTTTTCGTCCAATCTTGATGATACTTGGTGGTAATGATCAGCACACAAATCCCACTTAGCTAAACAATTTTTGTTCATCTAGGATGAAGCATTCGTGTACAGTAGCAGTTTTTATATTTAGGTTTCAATCTGTTCTCTCCTATATAGATAGATGAATTTGGAACTCTAAATCCAACATGGTTTGTAGTAGTTCTTTGAAACTTGACAAAATAAAGGAGATCTCAGTTTTGTCTCTATGGTTTGCTTCCTCTTAAAGTAGCCCTAGGCACAGACTGTGGAAAGCACTTTCATTGAGATTGGTTGCCAAGCTTCTAAGAAATAACGAGTTTCTGAAATACCAGCAAATATTTTTTCACCCAATCTTGATGATACTTGGTGGTAATGATCAGTACACAAATCCCACTTGGCTCACCAAATTTTGTTCTTCTAGGTTGAAGCGTTCGTCTACAGTAGCAGTTTTTATATTTAGGTTTCATTGTGTTCTCTCCTTTATAGATAGATGAATTTGGAAATGTAAATCCAACATGGTTTGTAGTAGCTCTTTGAAACTTGACAAAATAAAGGAGTTCTCAGTTTTGTCTCTATGGTTTGTTTCCTCTTCAAGTAGCCCTAGGCACAGACTATGGAAAGCACTTTCATTGAGATGGGTTGCCAAGCTTCTAAGAAATAACGAGTTTCCGAAATACCAGCAAATATTTTTTCACACAATCTTGTTGATACTTGGTGGTAATGATCAGTACACAAATCCCACTTGGCTCACCAAATTTTGTTCTTCTAGGTTGAAGCGTTCGTGTACAGTAGCAGTTTTTATATTTAGGTTTCCCTCTGTTCTCTCCTATACAGATGGATGAATTTGGAACTCTAAATCCAACATGGTTTGTAGTAGCTCTTTGAAACTTGACAAAATAAATGAGTTCTCAATTTTGTCTCTATGGTTTGTTTCCTGTTCAATAGCCCTAGGCACAGACTCTCGAAAAGCACTTTCATTGAGAGTGTTGCCAAGCTTCTAAGAAATTACGAGTTTCCGAAATACCAGCAAATATTTTTTCATCCAATCTTGATGATACTTGGTGCTAATGATCAGTACATAAATCCCACTTGGCTTAACAAATTTTGCTCTTCTAGGTTGAAGCGTTCGTCTACAGTAGCAGTTTTTATGTTTAGGTTTCCCTCTGTTCTCTCCTACACAGATAGATGAATTTGGAACTCTAAATCCAACATGGTTTGTAGTAGCTCTTTGAAACTTGACAAAATAAAGGAGTTCTCAGTTTTGTCTCTCTGGTTTGTTTCCTCTTCAAGTAGCCCTAGGAACAGACTGTGGAAAGGCACTTTCATTGAGATGGGTTGCCAAGCTTCTAAGAAATATCGAGTTTCAGAAATACCAGCAAATATTTTTTCACCCAAACTTGACGATACTTGGTGGTAATGATCAGCATACAAATCCCACTTGGCTAACCAATTTTTGTTCTTCTAGGATGAAGCATTCGTGTACAGTAGCAGTTTTTATATTTAGGTTTCCCTCTGTTCTCTCATATATAGATAGATGAATTTGGAACTCAAAATCCAACATGGTTTGTAGTAGCTCTTTGAAACTTGACAAAATAAAGGAGTTCTCAGATTTGTCTCTATGGTTTGTTTCCTCTTCAAGTAGCCCTAGGCACAGACTGTGGAAAAGCATTTTCATTGAGAGGGGTTGCCAAACTTCTAAGAAGTAACGAGTTTCCGAAATACCAGCAAATTTTTTTTCACCCAATCTTGATGATACTTTTTTTTAATGATCAGTACACAAATCGCACTTGGCTCACCAAATTTTGTTCTTCTAGGTTGAAGCATTCGTCTACAGTAGCAGTTTTTATATTAAGGTTTCAATCTGTTCTCTCCTATATAGATAGATGAATTTGGAACTCTAAATCCAACATGCTTTGTAGTAGCTCTTTGAAACTTGACAAAATAAAGGAGTTCTCAGCTTTGTCTCTATGGTTTGTTTCCTCTTAAAGTAGTCCTAGGCACAGACTCTGGAAAGCACTTTCATTGAGATGGTTTGCCAAGCTTCTAAGAAATAACGAGTTTTCGAAATACCAGCAAATATTTTTTCACACAATCTTGTTGATTCTTGGTGGTAATGGTCAGTACATAAATCCCACTTGGCTCACCAAATTTTGTTCTTCTAGTTTGAAGCGTTCGTCTACAGTAGCAGTTTTTATATTTAGGTTTCCCTCTGTTCTCTCCTATATAGAAAGATGAATTTGGAACTCTAAATCCAACAAGTTTGTAGTAGCTCTTTGAAACTTGACAAAATAAAGGAGTTCTCAGTTTTGTCGCTATGGTTTGTTTCCTCTTCAAGTAGCCCTAGGCAGAGACTGTGGAAAGCACTTTCATTGAGATGGGTTGCCAAGCTTCAAGAAATAACGAGTTTCCGAAATACCAGCAAATATTTTTTCACACAATCTTTTTGATACTTGGTGGTAATGATCAGTACACAAATCCCACTTGGCTCACCAAATTTTGTTTTTCTAGGTTGAAGCGTTCGTCTACAGTAGCAGTTTTTATATTTAGGTTTCTCTCTGTTCTCTCCTATATAGATAGATGAATTTGGAACTCTAAATCCAACATGGTTTGTAGTAGCTCTTTGAAACTTGACAAAATAAAGGAGTTCTCAGATTTGTCTCTATGGTTTGTTTCCTCTTCAAGTAGCCCTAGGCACAGACTGTGGAAAAGCACTTTCATTGAGAGGGGTTGCCAAGCTTCTAAGAAATAACGAGTTTCCGAAATACCAGCAAATATTTTTTCGTCCAAACTTGATGATCCTTGGTGGTAATGATCAGTACACAAATCCCACTTGGCTTACCAAATTTTGTTCTTCTAGGTTGAAGCGTTCGTCTACAGTAGCAGTTTTTATATTTAGGTTTCCCTCTGTTCTCTCCTACACAGATAGATGAATTTGGAACACTAAATCCAACATGGCTTGTAGTAGCTCCTTGAAACTTGACAAAATAAAGGAGTTCTCAGTTTTGTCTCTCTGGTTTGTTTCCTCTTCAAGTAGCCCTAGGAACAGACTGTTTAAAAGCACTTTCATTGAAATGGGTTGCCAAGCTTCTAAGAAATATCGAGTTTCCGAAATACCAGCAAATATTTTTTCACCCAAACTTGATGATACTTGGTGGTAATGATCAGCACACAAATCCCACTTAGCTAAACAATTTTTGTTCATCTAGGATGAAGCATTCGTGTACAGTAGCAGTTTTTATATTTAGGTTTCCCTCTGTTCTCTCCTATATAGATAGATGAATTTGGAACTCTAAATCCAACATGGTTTGTAGTAGCTCTTTGAAACTTGACAAAATAAAGGAGTTCTCAGTTTTGTCTCTATGGTTTGCTCCCTCTTAAAGTAGCCCTAGGCACAGAATGTGGAAAGCACTTTCATTGAGATTGGTTGCCAAGCTTCTAAGAAATAACGAGTTTCCGAAATACCAGCAAATATTTTTTCACCCAATCTTCATGATACTTGGTGGTAATGATCAGTACACAAATCCCACTTGGCTCACCAAATTTTGTTCTTCTAGGTTGAAGCGTTCGTCTACAGTAGCAGTTTTTATATTTAGGTTTCACTCTGTTCTCTCCTACAAAGATAGATGAATTTGGAACTCTAAATCCAACATGGTTTGTAGTAGCTCTTTGAAACTTGACAAAATAAAGGAGTTCTCAGTTTTGTCTCTATGGTTTGTTTCCTCTTCAAGTAGCCCTAGGCACAGACTGTGGAAAGCACTTTCATTGAGATGGGTTGCCAAGCTTCTAAGAAATAACGAGTTTCCGAAATACCAGCAAATATTTTTTCACACAATCTTGTTGATACTTGGTGGTAATGATCAGTACACAAATCCCACTTGGCTCACCAAATTTTGTTCTTCTAGGTTGAAGCGTTTGTCTACAGTAGCAGTTTTTATATTTAGGTTTCTCTTTGTTCTCTCCTATATAGATAGATGAATTTGGAACTCTAAATCCAACATGGTTTGTAGTAGCTCTTTGAAACTTGACAAAATAAAGGAGTTCTCAGATTTGTCTCTATGGTTTGTTTCCTCTTCAAGTAGCCCTAGGCACAGACTGTGGAAAAGCACTTTCATTGAGAGGGGTTGCCAAGCTTCTAAGAAATAACGAGTTTCCGAAATACCAGCAAATATTTTTTCGTCCAATCTTGATGATCCTTGGTGGTAATGATCAGTACACAAATCCCACTTGGCTTACCAAATTTTGTTCTTCTAGGTTGAAGCGTTCGTCTACAGTAGCAGTTTTTATATTTAGGTTTCCCTCTGTTCTCTCCTACACAGATAGATGAATTTGGAACTCTAAATCCAACATGGCTTGTAGTAGCTCCTTGAAACTTGACAAAATAAAGGAGTTCTCAGTTTTGTCTCTCTGGTTTGTTTCATCTTCAAGTAGCCCTAGGAACAGACTGTGGAAAAGCACTTTCATTGAGATGGGTTGCCAAGCTTCTAAGAAATATCGAGTTTCCGAAATACCAGCAAATATTTTTTCACCCAAACTTGATGATACTTGGTGGTAATGATCAGCACACAAATCCCACTTGGCTAAACAATTTTTGTTCATCTAGGATGAAGCATTCGTGTACAGTAGCAGTTTTTATATTTAGGTTTCCCTCTGTTCTCTCCTATATAGATAGATGAATTTGGAACTCTAAATCCAACATGGTTTGTAGTAGTTCTTTGAAACTTGACAAAATAAAGGAGTTCTCAGTTTTGTCTCTATGGTTTGCTTCCTCTTAAAGTAGCCCTAGGCACAGACTGTGGAAAGCACTTTCATTGAGATTGGTTGCCAAGCTTCTAAGAAATAACGAGTTTCCGAAATACCAGCAAATATTTTTTCACCCAATCTTGATGATACTTGGTGGTAATGATCAGTACACAAATCCCACTTGGCTCACCAAATTTTGTTCTTCTAGGTTGAAGCGTTCGTCTACAGTAGCAGTTTTTATATTTAGGTTTCACTCTGTTCTCTCCTTTATAGATAGATGAATTTGGAAATGTAAATCCAACATGGTTTGTAGTAGCTCTTTGAAACTTGACAAAATAAAGGAGTTCTCAGTTTTGTCTCTATGGTTTGTTTCCTCTTCAAGTAGCCCTAGAGACAGACTATGGAAAGCACTTTCATTGAGATGGGTTGCCAAGCTTCTAAGAAATAACGAGTTTCCGAAATACCAGCAAATAT
>NW_027512134.1:0-17014 GCF_048772815.1 Callospermophilus lateralis
CTATATAGACAGATGAATTTGGAACTCTAAATCCAACATGGTTTGTAGTAGCTCTTTGAAACTTGACAAAATAAAGTAGTTCTCAGTTTTCTTTCTATGGTTTGTTTCCTCTTCAAGTAGCCCTAATAAGAGACTGGCGAAAAGCACTTCATTGAAAGGGGTTGGCAAGCGTCCAAGAATCTACCAGTTTCCGAAATACCTGCAAATATTTTTACACCCAATCTTGATGATACTTGGTGGTAATGATCAGAATACAAATCCCACATGGCTCTCCAAATTTTGTTCTTCTAGGTTGAAGCGTTCGTTTACAGTAGCACTTTTTATTTTTAGGTTTCACTCTGTTCTCTCCTATATAGATAGATGAATTTGGAACTCTAAATCCATCATAGTTTGTAGCAACTCTTTGAAACTTGACAAAATAAATTAGTTCTCACTTTTGTCTCTACGGTTTGTTCCTCTTCAAAGAGCCTAAAGCAGAGAACTCTGGAAAAGCACTTTCAATGAAAGGGGTTGCCAAGCTTCCAAGAAATTACAAGTTTCCGAAATACCAGCAAATATTTTTTCACCCAATCTTGATCATACTTGGTGGTAATGATGAGTACACAAATCCCACGTGGCTCACCAAATTTTGTTCTTCTAGGTTGAAGCGTTCGTTACAGTAGCAGTTTTTATTGTTAGGTTTCACTATGTTCCTTCCTATATAGACAGATGAATTGGGAACTCTAAATCCAACATGGTTTACAGTAGCTCTTTGAAACTTGACAAAATAAAGTAGTTCTCAGTTTTGTCTCTATGGTTTGTTTCCTCTTCAATTACCCTTAGGCACAGACAGTGGAAAAAGCACTTTCATTGAAGGGGGTGTCAAGCTTACAAGATATTACGAGTTTCCGAAATACCAGCAAATGTTTTTTCACCCAATCTTGATGATACTTGGTGGTAATGATGAGAACACAAATCCCACTTGGCTCCCAAATTTTTGTTTCTTCTAGGTGAAGCGTTCGTTTACAGTAGCAGTTTTTATTTTTAGGTTTCACTCTGATCTCTCCTATATAGATAGATGAATTTGGAAGTCTAAATCCAACATGGTTTATACTAGGTCTTTGAAACTTGATAAAATAAAGTAGTTCTCAGTTTTGTGTCTATGGTTTGTTTCCTCTTCAAGTAGCCCTAATCAGATACTGGCGAGAACAACTTTCATTGAAAGGGGTTGGAAGGCATCCAAGAATCTACGAGTTTCCAAAATACCAGCAAATATTTTTCACCCAATCTTGATGATTCTTGGATGGTAATGATCAGTATATAAATCCCACTTGGCTCACCAAATTTTGTTCTTCTAGGTTGAAGCGTTAGTTTACAGTAGCATTTTTTTTTTTTAGGTTTCACTCTGTTGTCTCCTATATAGATAGATGAATCTGGAAGTCTAAATCCAACATGGTTTGTAGTAGCTCTTTGAAACTTGACAAAATAAAGTAGTTCTCAGTTTTACTCTATGGTTTGTTTCATCTTCAGGTATCCTTAGCAGAGACTGGTGAAAAGCACTTTCATGAAAGGGATTGCCAAGCTTCCAAGAAATTATGAGTTTCCGAAATACCAGCAAATATTTTTTCACCCAATCTTGATGATACTTGGTGGTAATGATCAGAATACAAAATCCCACATGGCTCACCAAATTTTGTTCTTCTAGGTTGAAGCGTTCATTTACAGTAGCAGTTTTATTTTTAGGTTTCACTTGTTCTCTCCTATATTGATAGATGAATTTGGAACTCTAAATCCAACATGGTTTGTGGCAACTCTTTGAAACTGAACAAAATAAAGCAGTTCTCAGTTTTGTCTCTGTGGTTTGTTTCCTCTTCAAGTAGCCCTAAGCAGAGTCTGTCGAAAAGCACTTTTATTGAAAGGGTTTGCCAAGCTTTTAAGGAATTACGAGTTTTCGAAATACCAGCAAATATTTTTTCACCCAATCTTGATCATACTTGGGGGTAATGATGAGTACACAAATCCCACTTGGCTCATCAAATTTTGTTCTTCTAGGTTGAATCGTTCGTTTACAGTAGCAGTTTTTATTTTTAGGTTTCACTCTGATCTCTCCTATATAGATAGATGAATTTGGAACAATAAATCCAACATGGTTTGTAGTAGCACTTTGAAACTTGACAAAATAAAGTAGTTCCCAGTTTTGTCTCTCTGGTTTGTTCCTCTTCAAGTAGCCCTAAGCAGAGACTGGCGAAAAGCACTTTCATTGAAATGGGTTGCCAAGCTTCCAAGAAATTACGAGTTTCCGAAATACCAGCAACTATTTTTTCACCCAATTTTGATTATACTTGTTGGTAAAGATCAGTACACAAATCCCACTTGGCTCACCAAATTTTGTTCTTGTAGGTTGAAGCGATCGTTTACACTAGCAATTTTTATTTTTCGGTTTCACTCTGTTCTCTCTTATATAGATAGATGAATTTGGAACTCTAAATCTAACATGGTTTTTAGTAGCTTTTTGAAGATTGACAAAATAAAGTTGTTCTCAGGTTTGTCCCTATGGTTTGTTTCCTCTTCAATTTGCCCTAGGCACAGAGAGTGGAAAAGCACTTTCATTGAAGGGGTTGTCAAGCTTCCAAGAAATTATGAGTTTCCGAAATACCAGCAAATATTTTTTCACCCAATCTTGATGATACTTGTTGGTAATGATCAGTACACAAATCCCACTTGGCTCACCAAATTTTGTTCTTCTAGGATGAAGCATTCGTTTACAGTAGCAGTTTTTATTTTTAGGTTTCACTCTGTTCTCTCCTATATAGATAGATGAATTTGGAACTCTAAATCCAACATGGTTTGTGGCAACTCTTTGAAACTTGACGAAATAAAGTAGTTCTCAGTTTTGTCTCTATGGTTTGTTTCCTCTTCAAGTAGCCCTAAGCAGAGTCTGTCGAAAAGCACTTTCATTGAAAGGGGTTGCCAAGCTTTTAAGAAATTTCGAGTTTTCGAAATATCCGCAAATATTTTTTCACCCAAACTTGATCATACTGGGTGGTAATGATGAGTACACAAATCCCACTTGGCTCAACAAATTTTGTTCTTCTAGGATGAATCGTTCGTTTACAGTAGCAGTTTTATTTTTAGGTTTCACTCTGATCTCTCCTATATAGATAGATGAATTTGGAACTCTAAATCCAACATGGATTGTAGTAGCTCTTTGAAACTTGACAAAATAAAGTAGTTCTCAGTTTTGTTTCTAAGGTTTGTTTCCTCTTCAAGTAGCCCTGGGCAGAGACTGTGGAAAAGCTATTTCAATGAAAGGTGTTGCCAAGCTTCCAACAAATTACGAGTTTCCGAAATACCAGCAAAAGTTTTTTCACCCAATCTTGATGATACTTGGTGGTAATGATCAGTGTACAAATCTCACTTGGCTGGCCAAATATGGTTCTTCATGGTTGAAGCGATCATTTACAGTAGCAGTTTTTATTTTTAGGTTTCACTCTGTTGTCTCCTATATAGATAGATGAACTTGGAACTCAAAATCCAAAATGGTTTGTGGCAACTCTTTGAAACTTGACAAAATAAAGTAGTTCTCAGTTTTGTCTCTATGGTTTGTTTCCTCTTCAAGTAGCCCTAAGCAGAGTCTGTCAAAAAGCACTTTCATTGAAAGGGGTTGCCAAGCTTTTAAGAAATTACGAGTTTTCAAAATACCAGCAAATATTTTTTCACCCAATCTTGATCATACTTGGTGGTAATGATGAGTACACAAATCCCACTTGGCTCACCAAATTTTGTTCTCGTAGATTGAAGCGTTCGTTTACAGTATCAGTTTTTATTTTTTGGTTTCACCCTTTTCTCTTCTATATAGATAGATGAATTTGGAACTCTAAATCCAACATGGTTTGTAGTAGCTCTTTGAAAGTTGACAAAATAAAATAGTTCTCAGTTTTGTTTCTATGGTTTGTTTCCTCTTCAAGTAGCCCTAGGCAGAGTCTGTGGAAAAGAACTTTCATTGAAAGGGGTTGCCAAGCTTCCAACAAATTACGAGTTTCCGAAATACCAGCAAATATTTTTTCACCCAATCTTGATGATACTTGGTGGTAATGATCAGTACACAAATCCCACTTGGCTCGCCAAATTTGGTTCTTCTTGTTTGAAGCGATCATTTACAGTAGCAGTTTTTATTTTTAGGTTTCACTCTGTTGTGTCCTATATAGATAGATAAATTTGGAACTCTAAATCCAACATGGTTTGTAGTAGATGTTTGAAACTTGACAAAATAAAGTAGTTCTCAGTTTTGTCTCTATGGTTTGCTTACTCTTCAAGTAGCCCTAGGCACAGAGTGTGGAAAAGCACTTTCATTGAAAGGGGTTGCCAAGCTTCCAAGAATTTACGAGTTGCGAAAAACCAGCAAATATTTTTTCACCCAATCTGGATGATACTTGGTGGTAATGATCAGTACACAAATCCCACTTGGATAACCTAATTTTGTTCTTCTTGGTTGAAGCGTTCGTTTACAGTAGCAGTTTTTATTTTTAGGTTTCACTCTGTTCTCTTCCATATAGATAGATGAATTTGGAACTCTAAATCCAACATTGTTTGTGGTAGCTCTTTGAAACTTGACAAAAAAAAACTAGTTCTCAGTTTTGTCTCAATGGTTTGTTTCCTCTTCAAGTACCCCTAATAACAGACTGGTGAAAAGCACTTTCATTGAAAGGCGTTGGCAAGCGTCGAAGAATCTAAATGTTTCCGAAATACCAGCAAATATTTTTTCGCCCAATCTTGATGATACTTGGTGGAATGCTCAGAATACAAATCCAACTTGGCTCACCAAATTTTGTTCTTCTAGGTTGAAGCGTTCGTTTACAGTAGCAGTTTTTATTTTTAGGTTTCACTCTGTTCTCTCCTATATAGATAGATGAATTTGGAACTCTAATTCCAACATGGTTTGTGGCAACTCTTTGAAACTTGACGAAATAAAGTAGTTCTCAGTTTTGTCTCTATGGTATGTTTCCTCTTCAAGTAGCCCTAAGCAGAGTCTGTCGAAAAGCACTTTCATTGAAAGGGGTTGCCAAGCTTTTAAGAAATTACGAGTTTTCGAAATATCCGCAAATATTTTTTCACCCAATCTTGATCATACTTGGTGGTAATGATGAGTACACAAATCCCACTAGGCTCAACAAATTTTGTTCTTCTAGGATGAATCGTTCGTTTACAGTAGCAGTTTTTATTTTTAGGTTTCACTCTGATCTCTCCTATATAGATAGATGAATTTGGAACAATAAATCCAAAATGGTTTGTAGTAGCTCTTTGAATCTTGACAAAATAAAGTAGTTCCCAGTTTTGTCTTTATGGTTTGTTCCTCTCCAAGTAGCCCTAAGAGGAGAAGGGCGAAAAGCACTTTCCATGAAAGGGGGTGCCAAGCTTCCAAGAATCTACGAGTTTCTGAAATTCCAGCAAATATTTTTTCACCCAATCTTGATGATACTTGGTGGTAATTATCAGTACACAAATCCCACTTGGCTCACCAAATTTTGTTCCTCTAGGTTGAAGCGTTCGTTTACAGTAGCAGTTTTTATTTTTAGGTTTCACTCTGTTGTCTCCTATATAGATAGACGAATTTGGAACTCTAAATCCAACATGGTTTGTGGCAACTCTTTGAAACTTGACAAAATAAAGTAGTTCTCAGTTTTGTCTCTATGGTTTGTTTCCTCTTCAAGTAGCCCTAAACAGAGTCTTTCGAAAAGCACTTTCATTGAAAGGGGTTGCCAAGCTTTAAAGAAATTACGAGTTTTTGAAATATCCGCAAATATTTTTTCATCCAATCTTGATCATACTTGGTGGTAATGATGAGTACACAAATCCCACATGGCTCAACAAATTTTGTTCTTCTAGGATGAATCGTTCGTTTACAGTAGCAGTTTTTATTTTTAGGTTTCACTCTGTTCTCTCCTATATAGATAGATGAACTTGGAACTCAAAATCCAACATGGTTTGTGGCTACTCTTTGAAACTTGACAAAATAAAGTAGTTCTCAGTTTTGTCTCTATGGTTTGTTTCCTCTTCAAGTAGCCCTAAGCAGAGTCTGTCGAAAAGCACTTTCATTGAAAGGGGTTGCAAAGCTTTTAAGAAATTACGAGTTTTCAAAATACCAGCAAATATTTTTTCACCCAATCTTGATCATACTTGGTGGTAATGATGTGTACACAAATCCCACTTGGCTCACCAAATTTTGTTCTCATAGATTGAAGCGTTCGTTTACAGTATCAGTTTTTATTTTTTGGTTTCACCCTTTTCTCTTCTATATAGATAGATGAATTTGGA
This sequence comes from Callospermophilus lateralis, assembly GCF_048772815.1. Lineage (NCBI taxonomy): Eukaryota > Metazoa > Chordata > Mammalia > Rodentia > Sciuridae > Callospermophilus > Callospermophilus lateralis. The sequence goes on from NW_027512134.1 coordinate 6,295, forward strand.
ACTCTAAATCCAACATGGTTTGTAGTAGCTCTTTGAAAGTTGACAAAATAAAATAGTTCTCAGTTTTGTTTCTATGGTTTGTTTCCTCTTCAAGTAGCCCTAGGCAGAGAATGTGGAAAAGAACTTTCATTGAAAGGGGTTGCCAAGCTTCCAACAAATTACGAGTTTCCGAAATACCAGCAAATATTTTTTCACCCAATCTTGATGATACTTGGTGGTAATGATCAGTACACAAATCCCACTTGGCTCGCCAAATTTGGTTCTTCTTGTTTGAAGCGATCATTTACAGTAGCAGTTTTTATTTTTAGGTTTTACTCTGTTGTGTCCTATATAGATAGATAAATTTGGAACTCTAAATCCAACATGGTTTGTAGTAGATCTTTGAAACTTGACAAAATAAAGTAGTTCTCAGTTTTGTCTCTATGGTTTCCTTACTCTTCAAGTAGCCCTAAGCAGAGTCTGTCGAAAAGCACTTTCATTGAAAGGGGTTGCCAAGCTTTTAAGAAATTACGAGTTTTTGAAATATCCGCAAATATTTTTTCACCCAATCTTGATCATACTTGGTGGTAATGATGAGTACACAAATCCCACTTGGCTCAACAAATTTTGTTCTTCTAGGATGAATCGTTCGTTTACAGTAGCAGTTTTTATTTTTAGGTTTCACTCTGATCTCTCCTATATAGATAGATGAATTTGGAACAATAAATCCAAAATGGTTTGTAGTAGCTCTTTGAATCTTGACAAAATAAAGTAGTTCCCAGTTTTGTCTCTATGGTTTGTTCCTCTCCAAGTAGCCCTAAGAGGAGAAGGGCGAAAAGCACTTTGCATGAAAGGGGGTGCCAAGCTTCCAAGAATCTACGAGTTTCTGAAATTCCAGCAAATATTTTTTCACCCAATCTTGATGATACTTGGTGGTAATGATCAGTACACAAATCCCACTTGGCTCACCAAATTTTGTTCTTCTAGGATGAATCGTTCGTTTACAGTAGCAGTTTTTATTTTTAGGTTTCAATCTGTTGTCTCCTATATAGATAGACGAATTTGGAACTCTAAATCCAACATGGTTTGTGGCAACTCTTTGAAACTTGACAAAATAAAGTAGTTCTCAGTTTTGTCTCTATGGTTTGTTTCCTCTTCAAGTAGCCCTAAACAGAGTCTGTCGAAAAGCACTTTCATTGAAAGGGGTTGCCAAGCTTTTAAGAAATTACGAGTTTTTAAAATACCAGCAAATATTTTTTCACCCAATCTTGATCATACTTGGTGGTAATGATGAGTACACAAATCCCACTTGGTTCACCAAATTTTGTTCTCGTAGATTGAAGCGTTCGTTTACAGTATCAGTTTTTATTTTTTGGTTTCACCCTTTTCTCTTCTATATAGATAGATGAATTTGGAACTCTAAATCCAACATGGTTTGTAGTAGCTCTTTGAAACTTGACAAAATAAAATAGTTCTCAGTTTTGTTTCTATGGTTTGTTTCCTCTTCAAGTAGCCCTAGGCAGAGACTGTGGAAAAGAACTTTCATTGAAAGGGGTTGCCAAGCTTCCAACAAATTACGAGTTTCCGAAATACCAGCAAATATTTTTTCACCCAATCTTGATGATACTTGGTGGTAATGATCAGTACACAAATCCCACTTGGCTCGCCAAATTTGGTTCTTCTTGTTTGAAGCGATCATTTACAGTAGCAGTTTTTATTTTTAGGTTTCACTCTGTTGTGTCCTATATAGATAGATAAATTTGGAACTCTAAATCCAACATGGTTTGTAGTAGATCTTTGAAACTTGACAAAATAAAGTAGTTCTCAGTTTTGTCTCTATGGTTTGTTTACTCTTCAAATAGCCCTAGGCACAGACTGTGGAAAAGCACTTTCATTGAAAGGGGTTGCCAAGCTTCCAAGAATTTACGACTTGCGAAAAACCAGCAAATATTTTTTTCAGCCAATCTGGATGATACTTGGTGGTAATGATCAGTACACAAATCCCACTTGGATAACCTAATTTTGTTCTTCTTGGTTGAAGCGTTCGTTTACAGTAGCAGTTTTTATTTTTAGGTTTCACTCTGTTCTCTTCCATATAGATAGATGAATTTGGAACTCTAAATCCAACATTGTTTGTGGTAGCTCTTTGAAACTTGACAAAAAAAAACTAGTTCTCAGTTTTGTCTCAATGGTTTGTTTCCTCTTCAAGTACCCCTAATAACAGACTGGTGAAAAGCACTTTCATTGAAAGGCGTTGGCAAGCGTCGAAGAATCTAAATGTTTCCGAAATACCAGCAAATATTTTTTCGCCCAATCTTGATGATACTTGGTGGAATGCTCAGAATACAAATCCAACTTGGCTCACCAAATTTTGTTCTTCTAGGTTGAAGCGTTCGTTTACAGTAGCAGTTTTTATTTTTAGGTTTCACTCTGTTCTCTCCTATATAGATAGATGAATTTGGAACTCTAATTCCAACATGGTTTGTGGCAACTCTTTGAAACTTGACGAAATAAAGTAGTTCTCAGTTTTGTCTCTATGGTATGTTTCCTCTTCAAGTAGCCCTAAGCAGAGTCTGTCGAAAAGCACTTTCATTGAAAGGGGTTGCCAAGCTTTTAAGAAATTACGAGTTTTCGAAATATCCGCAAATATTTTTTCACCCAATCTTGATCATACTTGGTGGTAATGATGAGTACACAAATCCCACTAGGCTCAACAAATTTTGTTCTTCTAGGATGAATCGTTCGTTTACAGTAGCAGTTTTTATTTTTAGGTTTCACTCTGATCTCTCCTATATAGATAGATGAATTTGGAACAATAAATCCAAAATGGTTTGTAGTAGCTCTTTGAATCTTGACAAAATAAAGTAGTTCCCAGTTTTGTCTTTATGGTTTGTTCCTCTCCAAGTAGCCCTAAGAGGAGAAGGGCGAAAAGCACTTTCCATGAAAGGGGGTGCCAAGCTTCCAAGAATCTACGAGTTTCTGAAATTCCAGCAAATATTTTTTCACCCAATCTTGATGATACTTGGTGGTAATTATCAGTACACAAATCCCACTTGGCTCACCAAATTTTGTTCCTCTAGGTTGAAGCGTTCGTTTACAGTAGCAGTTTTTATTTTTAGGTTTCACTCTGTTGTCTCCTATATAGATAGACGAATTTGGAACTCTAAATCCAACATGGTTTGTGGCAACTCTTTGAAACTTGACAAAATAAAGTAGTTCTCAGTTTTGTCTCTATGGTTTGTTTCCTCTTCAAGTAGCCCTAAACAGAGTCTTTCGAAAAGCACTTTCATTGAAAGGGGTTGCCAAGCTTTAAAGAAATTACGAGTTTTTGAAATATCCGCAAATATTTTTTCATCCAATCTTGATCATACTTGGTGGTAATGATGAGTACACAAATCCCACATGGCTCAACAAATTTTGTTCTTCTAGGATGAATCGTTCGTTTACAGTAGCAGTTTTTATTTTTAGGTTTCACTCTGTTCTCTCCTATATAGATAGATGAACTTGGAACTCAAAATCCAACATGGTTTGTGGCTACTCTTTGAAACTTGACAAAATAAAGTAGTTCTCAGTTTTGTCTCTATGGTTTGTTTCCTCTTCAAGTAGCCCTAAGCAGAGTCTGTCGAAAAGCACTTTCATTGAAAGGGGTTGCAAAGCTTTTAAGAAATTACGAGTTTTCAAAATACCAGCAAATATTTTTTCACCCAATCTTGATCATACTTGGTGGTAATGATGTGTACACAAATCCCACTTGGCTCACCAAATTTTGTTCTCATAGATTGAAGCGTTCGTTTACAGTATCAGTTTTTATTTTTTGGTTTCACCCTTTTCTCTTCTATATAGATAGATGAATTTGGAACTCTAAATCCAACATGGTTTGTAGTAGCTCTTTGAAAGTTGACAAAATAAAATAGTTCTCAGTTTTGTTTCTATGGTTTGTTTCCTCTTCAAGTAGCCCTAGGCAGAGAATGTGGAAAAGAACTTTCATTGAAAGGGGTTGCCAAGCTTCCAACAAATTACGAGTTTCCGAAATACCAGCAAATATTTTTTCACCCAATCTTGATGATACTTGGTGGTAATGATCAGTACACAAATCCCACTTGGCTCGCCAAATTTGGTTCTTCTTGTTTGAAGCGATCATTTACAGTAGCAGTTTTTATTTTTAGGTTTTACTCTGTTGTGTCCTATATAGATAGATAAATTTGGAACTCTAAATCCAACATGGTTTGTAGTAGATCTTTGAAACTTGACAAAATAAAGTAGTTCTCAGTTTTGTCTCTATGGTTTCCTTACTCTTCAAGTAGCCCTAAGCAGAGTCTGTCGAAAAGCACTTTCATTGAAAGGGGTTGCCAAGCTTTTAAGAAATTACGAGTTTTTGAAATATCCGCAAATATTTTTTCACCCAATCTTGATCATACTTGGTGGTAATGATGAGTACACAAATCCCACTTGGCTCAACAAATTTTGTTCTTCTAGGATGAATCGTTCGTTTACAGTAGCAGTTTTTATTTTTAGGTTTCACTCTGATCTCTCCTATATAGATAGATGAATTTGGAACAATAAATCCAAAATGGTTTGTAGTAGCTCTTTGAATCTTGACAAAATAAAGTAGTTCCCAGTTTTGTCTCTATGGTTTGTTCCTCTCCAAGTAGCCCTAAGAGGAGAAGGGCGAAAAGCACTTTGCATGAAAGGGGGTGCCAAGCTTCCAAGAATCTACGAGTTTCTGAAATTCCAGCAAATATTTTTTCACCCAATCTTGATGATACTTGGTGGTAATGATCAGTACACAAATCCCACTTGGCTCACCAAATTTTGTTCTTCTAGGATGAATCGTTCGTTTACAGTAGCAGTTTTTATTTTTAGGTTTCAATCTGTTGTCTCCTATATAGATAGACGAATTTGGAACTCTAAATCCAACATGGTTTGTGGCAACTCTTTGAAACTTGACAAAATAAAGTAGTTCTCAGTTTTGTCTCTATGGTTTGTTTCCTCTTCAAGTAGCCCTAAACAGAGTCTGTCGAAAAGCACTTTCATTGAAAGGGGTTGCCAAGCTTTTAAGAAATTACGAGTTTTTAAAATACCAGGAAATATTTTTTCACCCAATCTTGATCATACTTGGTGGTAATGATGAGTACACAAATCCCACTTGGTTCACCAAATTTTGTTCTCGTAGATTGAAGCGTTCGTTTACAGTATCAGTTTTTATTTTTTGGTTTCACCCTTTTCTCTTCTATATAGATAGATGAATTTGGAACTCTAAATCCAACATGGTTTGTAGTAGCTCTTTGAAACTTGACAAAATAAAATAGTTCTCAGTTTTGTTTCTATGGTTTGTTTCCTCTTCAAGTAGCCCTAGGCAGAGACTGTGGAAAAGAACTTTCATTGAAAGGGGTTGCCAAGCTTCCAACAAATTACGAGTTTCCGAAATACCAGCAAATATTTTTTCACCCAATCTTGATGATACTTGGTGGTAATGATCAGTACACAAATCCCACTTGGCTCGCCAAATTTGGTTCTTCTTGTTTGAAGCGATCATTTACAGTAGCAGTTTTTATTTTTAGGTTTCACTCTGTTGTGTCCTATATAGATAGATAAATTTGGAACTCTAAATCCAACATGGTTTGTAGTAGATCTTTGAAACTTGACAAAATAAAGTAGTTCTCAGTTTTGTCTCTATGGTTTGTTTACTCTTCAAATAGCCCTAGGCACAGACTGTGGAAAAGCACTTTCATTGAAAGGGGTTGCCAAGCTTCCAAGAATTTACGAGTTGCGAAAAACCAGCAAATATTTTTTTCAGCCAATCTGGATGATACTTGGTGGTAATGATCAGTACACAAATCCCACTTGGATAACCTAATTTTGTTCTTCTTGGTTGAAGCGTTCGTTTACAGTAGCAGTTTTTATTTTTAGGTTTCACTCTGTTCTCTTCCATATAGATAGATGAATTTCGAACTCTAAATCCAACATTGTTTGTGGTAGCTCTTTGAAACTTGACAAAAAATAACTAGTTCTCAGTTTTGTCTCAATGGTTTGTTTCCTCTTCAAGTACCCCTAATAACAGACTGGTGAAAAGCACTTTCATTGAAAGGGGTTGGCAAGCGTCGAAGAATCTAAAAGTTTCCGAAATACCAGCAAATATTTTTTCGCCCAATCTTGATGATACTTGGTGGAATGATCAGAATACAAATCCAACTTGGCTCACCAAATTTAGTTCTTCTAGGTTGAAGCGTTCGTTTACAGTAGCAGTTTTTATTTTTAGGTTTCACTCTGTTCTCTCCTATATAGATAGAGGAATTTGGAACTCTAATTCCAACATGGTTTGTGGCAACTCTTTGAAACTTGACGAAATAAAGTAGTTCTCAGTTTGTCTCTATGGTATGTTTCCTCTTCAAGTAGCCCTAAGCAGAGTCTGTCGAAAAGCACTTTCAGTGAAAGGGGTTGCCAAGCTTTTAAGAAATTACGAGTTTTCGAAATATCCGCAAATATTTTTTCACCCAATCTTGATCATACTTGGTGGTAATGATGAGTACACAAATCCCACTAGGCTCAACAAATTTTGTTCTTCTAGGATGAATCGTTCGTTTACAGTAGCAGTTTTTATTTTTAGGTTTCACTCTGATCTCTCCTATATAGATAGATGAATTTGGAACAATAAATCCAAAATGGTTTGTAGTAGCTCTTTGAATCTTGACAAAATAAAGTAGTTCCCAGTTTTTTCTCTATGGTTTGTTCCTCTCCAAGTAGCCCTAAGAGGAGAAGGGCGAAAAGCACTTTCCATGAAAGGGGGTGCCAAGCTTCCAAGAATCTACGAGTTTGTGAAATTCCAGCAAATATTTTTTCACCCAATCTTGATGATACTTGGTGGTAATGATCAGTACACAAATCCCACTTGGCTCACCAAATTTTGTTCCTCTAGGTTGAAGCGTTCGTTTACAGTAGCAGTTTTTATTTTTAGGTTTCACTCTGTTGTCTCCTATATAGATATATGAATTTGGAACTCTAAATCCAACATGGTTTGTGGCAACTCTTTGAAACTTGACAAAATAAAGTAGTTCTCAGTTTTGTCTCTATGGTTTGTTTCCTCTTCAAGTAGCCCTAAACAGAGTCTGTCGAATAGCACTTTCATTGAAAGGGGTTGCCAAGCTTTTAAGAAATTACGAGTTCTTGAAATATCTGCAAATATTTTTTCATCCAATCTTGATCATACTTGGTGGTAATGATGAGTACACAAATCCCACTTGGCTCAACAAATTTTGTTCTTCTAGGATGAATCGTTCGTTTACAGTAGCAGTTTTTATTTTTAGGTTTCACCCTTTTCTCTTCTATATAGATAGATGAATTTGGAACTCTAAATCCAACATGGATTGTAGTAGCTCTTTGAAACTTGACAAAATAAAGTAGTTCTCAGTTTTGTTTCTAAGGTTTGTTTCCTCTTCAAGTAGCCCTGGGCAGAGACTGTGGAAAAGCAATTTCATTGAAAGGTGTTGACAAGCTTCCAACAAATTACGAGTTTCCGAAATACCAGCAAAAGTTTTTTCAAACAATCTTGATGATACTTGGTGGTAATGATCAGTACACAAATCTCACTTGGCTGGCCAAATATGGTTCTTCATGGTTGAAGCGATCATTTACAGTAGCAGTTTTTATTTTTAGGTTTCACTCTGTTGTCTCCTATATAGATAGATGAACTTGGAACTAAAAATCCAACATGGTTTGTGGCAACTCTTTGAAACTTGACAAAATAAAGTAGTTCTCAGTTTTGTCTCTATGGTTTGTTTCCTCTTCAAGTAGCCCTAAGCAGAGTCTGTCGAAAAGCACTTTCATTGAAAGGGGTTGCCAAGCTTTTAAGAAATTACGAGTTTTCAAAATACCAGCAAATATTTTCTCACCCAATCTTGATCATACTTGGTGGTAATGATGAGTACACAAATCCCACTTGGCTCACCAAATTTTGTTCTCATAAATTGAAGCGTTCGTTTACAGTATGAGTTTTTATTTTTTGGTTTCACCCTTTTCTCTTCTATATAGATAGATGAATTTGGAACTCTAAATCCAACATGGTTTGTAGTAGCTCTTTGAAACTTGATAAAATAAAATAGTTCTCAGTTTTGTTTCTATGGTTTGTTTCCTCTTCAAGTAGCCCTAGGCAGAGACTGTGGAAAAGAACTTTCATTGAAAGGGGTTGCCAAGCTTCCAACAAATTACGAGTTTCCGAAATACCAGCAAATATTTTTTCACCCAATCTTGATGATACTTGGTGGTAATGATCAGTACACAAATCCCACTTGGCTCGCCAAATTTGGTTCTTCTTGTTTGAAGCGATCATTTACAGTAGCAGTGTTTATTTTTAGGTTTCACTCTGTTGTGTCCTATATAGATAGATAAATTTGGAACTCTAAATCCAACATGGTTTGTAGTAGATCTTTGAAACTTGACAAAATAAAGTAGTTCTCAGTTTTGTCTCTATGGTTTGTTTACTCTTCAAATAGCCCTAGGCACAGACTGTGGAAAAGCACTTTCATTGAAAGGGGTTGCCAAGCTTCCAAGAATTTACGAGTTGCGAAAAACCAGCAAATATTTTTTTCAGCCAATCTGGATGATACTTGGTGGTAATGATCAGTACACAAATCCCACTTGGATAACCTAATTTTGTTCTTCTTGGTTGAAGCGTTCGTTTACAGTAGCAGTTTTTATTTTTAGGTTTCACTCTGTTCTCTTCCATATAGATAGATGAATTTGGAACTCTAAATCCAACATTGTTTGTGGTAGCTCTTTGAAACTTGACAAAAAAAAACTAGTTCTCAGTTTTGTCTCAATGGTTTGTTTCCTCTTCAAGTACCCCTAATAACAGACTGGTGAAAAGCACTTTCATTGAAAGGCGTTGGCAAGCGTCGAAGAATCTAAATGTTTCCGAAATACCAGCAAATATTTTTTCGCCCAATCTTGATGATACTTGGTGGAATGCTCAGAATACAAATCCAACTTGGCTCACCAAATTTTGTTCTTCTAGGTTGAAGCGTTCGTTTACAGTAGCAGTTTTTATTTTTAGGTTTCACTCTGTTCTCTCCTATATAGATAGATGAATTTGGAACTCTAATTCCAACATGGTTTGTGGCAACTCTTTGAAACTTGACGAAATAAAGTAGTTCTCAGTTTTGTCTCTATGGTATGTTTCCTCTTCAAGTAGCCCTAAGCAGAGTCTGTCGAAAAGCACTTTCATTGAAAGGGGTTGCCAAGCTTTTAAGAAATTACGAGTTTTCGAAATATCCGCAAATATTTTTCACCCAATCTTGATCATACTTGGTGGTAATGATGAGTACACAATCCCACTAGGCTCAACAAATTTTGTTCTTCTAGGATGAATCGTTCGTTTACAGTAGCAGTTTTTATTTTTAGGTTTCACTCTGATCTCTCCTATATAGATAGATGAATTTGGAACAATAAATCCAAAATGGTTTGTAGTAGCTCTTTGAATCTTGACAAAATAAAGTAGTTCCCAGTTTTGTCTTTATGGTTTGTTCCTCTCCAAGTAGCCCTAAGAGGAGAAGGGCGAAAAGCACTTCCATGAAAGGGGGTGCCAAGCTTCCAAGAATCTACGAGTTTCTGAAATTCCAGCAAATATTTTTTCACCCAATCTTGATGATACTTGGTGGTAATTATCAGTACACAAATCCCACTTGGCTCACCAAATTTTGTTCCTCTAGGTTGAAGCGTTCGTTTACAGTAGCAGTTTTTATTTTTAGGTTTCACTCTGTTGTCTCCTATATAGATAGACGAATTTGGAACTCTAAATCCAACATGGTTTGTGGCAACTCTTTGAAACTTGACAAATAAAGTAGTTCTCAGTTTTGTCTCTATGGTTTGTTTCCTCTTCAAGTAGCCCTAAACAGAGTCTTTCGAAAAGCACTTTCATTGAAAGGGGTTGCCAAGCTTTAAAGAAATTACGAGTTTTTGAAATATCCGCAAATATTTTTTCATCCAATCTTGATCATACTTGGTGGTAATGATGAGTACACAAATCCCACATGGCTCAACAAATTTTGTTCTTCTAGGATGAATCGTTCGTTTACAGTAGCAGTTTTTATTTTTAGTTTCACTCTGTTCTCTCCTATATAGATAGATGAACTTGGAACTCAAAATCCAACATGGTTTGTGGCTACTCTTTGAAACTTGACAAAATAAAGTAGTTCTCAGTTTTGTCTCTATGGTTTGTTTCCTCTTCAAGTAGCCCTAAGCAGAGTCTGTCGAAAAGCACTTTCATTGAAAGGGGTTGCAAAGCTTTTAAGAAATTACGAGTTTTCAAAATACCAGCAAATATTTTTCACCCAATCTTGATCATACTTGGTGGTAATGATGTGTACACAAATCCCACTTGGCTCACCAAATTTTGTTCTCATAGATTGAAGCGTTCGTTTACAGTATCAGTTTTTATTTTTTTGGTTTCACCCTTTTCTCTTCTATATAGATAGATGAATTTGGAACTCTAAATCCAACATGGTTTGTAGTAGCTCTTTGAAAGTTGACAAAATAAAATAGTTCTCAGTTTTGTTTCTATGGTTTGTTTCCTCTTCAAGTAGCCCTAGGCAGAGAATGTGGAAAAGAACTTTCATTGAAAGGGTTGCCAAGCTTCCAACAAATTACGAGTTTCCGAAATACCAGCAAATATTTTTTCACCCAATCTTGATGATACTTGGTGGTAATGATCAGTACACAAATCCCACTTGGCTCGCCAAATTTGGTT
>NW_027512135.1:0-17004 GCF_048772815.1 Callospermophilus lateralis
CTATCTGTATAGGAGGAAATAGAGTGAAACCTAAAAATTCAAACTGTTACTGGTAACGAACGCTTCATCCTAGAAGAGTGAAAATTGGGCAGCTAAGTGGAGTTAGTGAACTGATCATTACCACAGAGATCATCAAGGTCAGATGAAAAAAAATTTGCCGAGTATTCAGAAAACCAGTAGTATTTTGGAAGCTTGGAACACCATTCCAATGAATGTGTTTTACGCAGTCTTTGCTTGTGGCTATTTCAAGAGGAAACAAACCACAAAGACAGAACTTAGAACTACTTTATTTTGTCAAGTTTCAAGGAGCTAGCACAAACCGTGTTTGATTTAGACTTCCAAACACATCTATATATATAGGAGGAAATAGAGTGAAACCTAAATACTCAAGCTGTTACTGGTAACGAACGCTTCATCCTAGAAGAGTGAATATTGGGCAGCTAAGTGGACTAAGTAAACTGATCATTACCACAGAGATCATCAAGTTCGGAATGAAAAAAAATTTGCCTAGTATTCAGAAAACCAGTAGTTTTTTGGAAGCTTGGCACACCTTTCCAATGAAGGTGTTTTACGCAGTCTTTGCTTGTGGCTATTTCAAGAGGAAACAAACCACAAAGACAGAACTTAGAACTACTTTATTTTGTCAAGTTTCAAGGAGCTAGCACAAACCGTGTTTGATTTAGACTTAAAAAACACATCTATCTGTAAAAAAGGAAATAGAGTGAAACCTAAAAATTCAAACTGTTACTGGTAACGAACACTTCATCCTAGAAGAGTGAAAATTGAGCAGCTAAGTGGACTTAGTGAACTGATCATTACCACAGAGATCATCAAGGTCGGATGAAAAAAAATTTGCCGAGTATTCCGTAAACCAGTAGTTTTTTGGAAGCTTGGCACACCTTTCCAATGAATGTGTTTTACGCAGTCTTTGCTTGTGCCTATTTCAAGAGGAAACAAACCACAAAGACAGAACTTAGAACTACTTTATTTTGTCAAGTTTCAAGGAGCTAGCACAAACCGTGTTTGATTTAGACTTAAAAAACACATCTATCTGTATAGGAGGAAATAGAGTGAAACCTAAAAATTCAAACTGTTACTGGTAACGAACGCTTCATCCTAGAAGAGTGAAAGTTGGGAAGCTAAGTGGACTTAGTGAACTGATCATTACCACAGAGATCATCAAGGTCGGATGAAAAAAAATTTGCCGAGTATTCAGAAAACCAGTAGTATTTTGGAAGCTAGGAACACCTTTCCAATGAATGTGTTTTACGCAGTCTTTGCTTGTGGCTATTTCAAGAGGAAACAAACCACAAAGACAGAACTTGGAACTATTTTATTTTGTCAAGTTTCAAGGAGCTAGCACAAACCGTGTTTGATTTAGACTTAAAAAACACATCTATCTGTATAAAAGGAAATAGAGTGAAACCTAAAAATTCAAACTGTTACTGGTAACGAATGCTTCATCCTAGAAGATTGAAAATTGCGCAGCTAATTGGACTTAGTGAACTGATCATTACCACAGAGATCATCAAGGTCGGATGAAAAAAAAATTTGCTGAGTATTCAGAAAACCAGTAGTATTTTGGAAGCTTGGAACACCTTTCCAATGAATGTGTTTTACGCAGTCTTTGCTTGTGCCTATTTCAAGAGGAAACAAACCACAAAGACAGAACTTAGAACTACTTTATTTTGTCAAGTTTCAAGGAGCTAGCACAAACCGTGTTTGATTTAGACTTAAAAAACACATCTATCTATATAGGAGGAAATAGAGTGAAACCTAAAAATTTAAACTGTTACTGGTAACGAACGCTTCATCCTAGAAGAGTGAAAATTGGGCAGCTAAGTGGACTTAGTGAACTGATCATTACCACAGAGATCATCAAGGTCAGATGAAAAAAATTTGCCGAGTATTCAGAAAACCAGTAGTATTTTGGAAGCTTGGAACACCATTCCAATGAATGTGTTTTACGCAGTCTTTGCTTGTGGCTATTTCAAGAGGAAACAAACCACAAAGACAGAACTTAGAACTACTTTATTTTGTCAAGTTTCAAGGAGCTAGCACAAACCGTGTTTGATTTAGACTTCCAAACACATCTATATATATAGGAGGAAATAGAGTGAAACCTAAATACTCAAGCTGTTACTGGTAACGAATGCTTCATCCTAGAAGAGTGAATATTGGGCAGCTAAGTGGACTAAGTAAACTGATCATTACCACAGAGATCATCAAGTTCGGATGAAAAAAAATTTGCCTAGTATTCAGAAAACCAGTAGTTTTTTGGAAGCTTGGCACACCTTTCCAATGAAGGTGTTTTACGCAGTCTTTGCTTGTGGCTATTTCAAGAGGAAACAAACCACAAAGACAGAACTTAGAACTACTTTATTTTGTCAAGTTTCAAGGAGCTAGCACAAACCGTGTTTGATTTAGACTTAAAAAACACACCTATCTGTATAAAAGGAAATAGAGTGAAACCTAAAAATTCAAACTGTTACTGGTAACGAACACTTCATCCTAGAAGAGTGAAAATTGAGCAGCTAAGTGGACTTAGTGAACTGATCATTACCACAGAGATCATCAAGGTCAGATGAAAAAAAATTTGCCGAGTATTCAGAAAACCAGTAGCATTTTGCAAGCTTGGAACACCTTTAAAATAAAGGTGTTTTACGCAGTCTTTGCTTGTGGCTATTTCAAGAGGAAACAAACCACAAAGACAGAACTTAGAACTACTTTATTTTGTCAAGTTTCAAGGAGCTAGCACAAACCGTGTTTGATTTAGACTTAAAAAACACATCTATCTCTATAGGAGGAAATACAGTGAAACCTAAAAATTCAAACTGTTACTGGTAACGAACGCTTCATCCTAGAAGAGTGAAAATTGGGCAGCTAAGTGGACTTAGTGAACTGATCATTACCACAGAGATCATCAAGGTCGGATGAAAAAAAATTTGCCGAGTATTCAGAAAACCACTAGTATTTTGGAAGCTTGGAACACCTTTCCAATAAAGGTGTTTTACGCAGTCTTTGCTTGTGGCTATTTCAAGAGGAAACAAACCACAAAGACAGAACTTAGAACTACTTTATTTTGTCAAGTTTCAAGGAGCTAGCACAAACCGTGTTTGATTTAGACTTAAAAAACACATCTATCTGTATAGGAGGAAATAGAGTGAAACCTAAAAATTCAAACTGTTACTGGTAACGAACGCTTCATCCTAGAAGAGTGAAAATTGGGCAGCTAAGTGGAGTTAGTGAACTGATCATTACCACAGAGATCATCAAGGTCAGATGAAAAAAAATTTGCCGAGTATTCAGAAAACCAGTAGTATTTTGGAAGCTTGGAACACCATTCCAATGAATGTGTTTTACGCAGTCTTTGCTTGTGGCTATTTCAAGAGGAAACAAACCACAAAGACAGAACTTAGAACTACTTTATTTTGTCAAGTTTCAAGGAGCTAGCACAAACCGTGTTTGATTTAGACTTCCAAACACATCTATATATATAGGAGGAAATAGAGTGAAACCTAAATACTCAAGCTGTTACTGGTAACGAACGCTTCATCCTAGAAGAGTGAATATTGGGCAGCTAAGTGGACTAAGTAAACTGATCATTACCACAGAGATCATCAAGTTCGGATGAAAAAAAATTTGCCTAGTATTCAGAAAACCAGTAGTTTTTTGGAAGCTTGGCACACCTTTCCAATGAAGGTGTTTTACGCAGTCTTTGCTTGTGGCTATTTCAAGAGGAAACAAACCACAAAGACAGAACTTAGAACTACTTTATTTTGTCAAGTTTCAAGGAGCTAGCACAAACCGTGTTTGATTTAGACTTAAAAAACACATCTATCTGTAAAAAAGGAAATAGAGTGAAACCTAAAAATTCAAACTGTTACTGGTAACGAACACTTCATCCTAGAAGAGTGAAAATTGAGCAGCTAAGTGGACTTAGTGAACTGATCATTACCACAGAGATCATCAAGGTCGGATGAAAAAAAATTTGCCGAGTATTCCGTAAACCAGTAGTTTTTTGGAAGCTTGGCACACCTTTCCAATGAATGTGTTTTACGCAGTCTTTGCTTGTGCCTATTTCAAGAGGAAACAAACCACAAAGACAGAACTTAGAACTACTTTATTTTGTCAAGTTTCAAGGAGCTAGCACAAACCGTGTTTGATTTAGACTTAAAAAACACATCTATCTGTATAGGAGGAAATAGAGTGAAACCTAAAAATTCAAACTGTTACTGGTAACGAACGCTTCATCCTAGAAGAGTGAAAGTTGGGAAGCTAAGTGGACTTAGTGAACTGATCATTACCACAGAGATCATCAAGGTCGGATGAAAAAAAATTTGCCGAGTATTCAGAAAACCAGTAGTATTTTGGAAGCTAGGAACACCTTTCCAATGAATGTGTTTTACGCAGTCTTTGCTTGTGGCTATTTCAAGAGGAAACAAACCACAAAGACAGAACTTGGAACTATTTTATTTTGTCAAGTTTCAAGGAGCTAGCACAAACCGTGTTTGATTTAGACTTAAAAAACACATCTATCTGTATAAAAGGAAATAGAGTGAAACCTAAAAATTCAAACTGTTACTGGTAACGAATGCTTCATCCTAGAAGATTGAAAATTGCGCAGCTAATTGGACTTAGTGAACTGATCATTACCACAGAGATCATCAAGGTCGGATGAAAAAAAATTTGCTGAGTATTCAGAAAACCAGTAGTATTTTGGAAGCTTGGAACACCTTTCCAATGAATGTGTTTTTACGCAGTCTTTGCTTGTGCCTATTTCAAGAGGAAACAAACCACAAAGACAGAACTTAGAACTACTTTATTTTGTCAAGTTTCAAGGAGCTAGCACAAACCGTGTTTGATTTAGACTTAAAAAACACATCTATCTATAGAGGAGGAAATAGAGTGAAACCTAAAAATTTAAACTGTTACTGGTAACGAATGCTTCATCCTAGAAGAGTGAAAATTGGGCAGCTAAGTGGACTTAGTGAACTGATCATTACCACAGAGATCATCAAGGTCAGATGAAAAAAAATTTGCCGAGTATTCAGAAAACCAGTAGTATTTTGGAAGCTTGGAACACCATTCCAATGAATGTGTTTTACGCAGTCTTTGCTTGTGGCTATTTCAAGAGGAAACAAACCACAAAGACAGAACTTAGAACTACTTTATTTTGTCAAGTTTCAAGGAGCTAGCACAAACCGTGTTTGATTTAGACTTCCAAACACATCTATATATATAGGAGGAAATAGAGTGAAACCTAAATACTCAAGCTGTTACTGGTAACGAATGCTTCATCCTAGAAGAGTGAATATTGGGCAGCTAAGTGGACTAAGTAAACTGATCATTACCACAGAGATCATCAAGTTCGGATGAAAAAAAATTTGCCTAGTATTCAGAAAACCAGTAGTTTTTTGGAAGCTTGGCACACCTTTCCAATGAAGGTGTTTTACGCAGTCTTTGCTTGTGGCTATTTCAAGAGGAAACAAACCACAAAGACAGAACTTAGAACTACTTTATTTTGTCAAGTTTCAAGGAGCTAGCACAAACCGTGTTTGATTTAGACTTAAAAAACACACCTATCTGTATAAAAGGAAATAGAGTGAAACCTAAAAATTCAAACTGTTACTGGTAACGAACACTTCATCCTAGAAGAGTGAAAATTGAGCAGCTAAGTGGACTTAGTGAACTGATCATTACCACAGAGATCATCAAGGTCAGATGAAAAAAAATTTGCCGAGTATTCAGAAAACCAGTAGCATTTTGCAAGCTTGGAACACCTTTAAAATAAAGGTGTTTTACGCAGTCTTTGCTTGTGGCTATTTCAAGAGGAAACAAACCACAAAGACAGAACTTAGAACTACTTTATTTTGTCAAGTTTCAAGGAGCTAGCACAAACCGTGTTTGATTTAGACTTAAAAAACACATCTATCTCTATAGGAGGAAATACAGTGAAACCTAAAAATTCAAACTGTTACTGGTAACGAACGCTTCATCCTAGAAGAGTGAAAATTGGGCAGCTAAGTGGACTTAGTGAACTGATCATTACCACAGAGATCATCAAGGTCGGATGAAAAAAAATTTGCCGAGTATTCAGAAAACCACTAGTATTTTGGAAGCTTGGAACACCTTTCCAATAAAGGTGTTTTACGCAGTCTTTGCTTGTGGCTATTTCAAGAGGAAACAAACCACAAAGACAGAACTTAGAACTACTTTATTTTGTCAAGTTTCAAGGAGCTAGCACAAACCGTGTTTGATTTAGACTTAAAAAACACATCTATCTGTATAGGAGGAAATAGAGTGAAACCTAAAAATTCAAACTGTTACTGGTAACGAACGCTTCATCCTAGAAGAGTGAAAATTGGGCAGCTAAGTGGAGTTAGTGAACTGATCATTACCACAGAGATCATCAAGGTCAGATGAAAAAAAATTTGCCGAGTATTCAGAAAACCAGTAGTATTTTGGAAGCTTGGAACACCATTCCAATGAATGTGTTTTACGCAGTCTTTGCTTGTGGCTATTTCAAGAGGAAACAAACCACAAAGACAGAACTTAGAACTACTTTATTTTGTCAAGTTTCAAGGAGCTAGCACAAACCGTGTTTGATTTAGACTTCCAAACACATCTATATATATAGGAGGAAATAGAGTGAAACCTAAATACTCAAGCTGTTACTGGTAACGAACGCTTCATCCTAGAAGAGTGAATATTGGGCAGCTAAGTGGACTAAGTAAACTGATCATTACCACAGAGATCATCAAGTTCGGATGAAAAAAAATTTGCCTAGTATTCAGAAAACCAGTAGTTTTTTGGAAGCTTGGCACACCTTTCCAATGAAGGTGTTTTACGCAGTCTTTGCTTGTGGCTATTTCAAGAGGAAACAAACCACAAAGACAGAACTTAGAACTACTTTATTTTGTCAAGTTTCAAGGAGCTAGCACAAACCGTGTTTGATTTAGACTTAAAAAACACATCTATCTGTAAAAAAGGAAATAGAGTGAAACCTAAAAATTCAAACTGTTACTGGTAACGAACACTTCATCCTAGAAGAGTGAAAATTGAGCAGCTAAGTGGACTTAGTGAACTGATCATTACCACAGAGATCATCAAGGTCGGATGAAAAAAAATTTGCCGAGTATTCAGAAAACCAGTAGCATTTTGCAAGCTTGGAACACCTTTAAAATAAAGGTGTTTTACGCAGTCTTTGCTTGTGGCTATTTCAAGAGGAAACAAACCACAAAGACAGAACTTAGAACTACTTTATTTTGTCAAGTTTCAAGGAGCTAGCACAAACCGTGTTTGATTTAGACTTAAAAAACACATCTATCTGTATAGGAGGAAATAGAGTGAAAACTAAAAATTCAAACTGTTACTGGTAACGAACGCTTCATCCTAGAAGAGTGAAAATTGGGCAGCTAAGTGGACTTAGTGAACTGATCATTACCACAGAGATCATCAAGGTCGGATGAAAAAAAATTTGCCGAGTATTCAGAAAACCACTAGTATTTTGGAAGCTTGGAACACCTTTCCAATAAAGGTGTTTTACGCAGTCTTTGCTTGTGGCTATTTCAAGAGGAAATAAACCACAAAGACAGAACTTAGAACTACTTTATTTTGTCAAGTTTCAAGGAGCTAGCACAAACCGTGTTTGATTTAGACTTAAAAAACACATCTATCTCTATAGGAGGAAATAGAGTGAAACCTAAAAATTCAAACTGTTACTGGTAACGAACGCTTCATCCTAGAAGAGTGAAAATTGGGCAGCTAAGTGGAGTTAGTGAACTGATCATTACCACAGAGATCATCAAGGTCGGATGAAAAAAAATTTGCCGAGTATTCCGAAAACAAGTAGTTTTTTGGAAGCTTGGCACACCTTTCCAATGAATGTGTTTTACGCAGTCTTTGCTTGTGCCTATTTCAAGAGGAAACAAACCACAAAGACAGAACTTAGAACTACTTTATTTTGTCAAGTTTCAAGTAGCTAGCACAAACCGTGTTTGATTTAGACTTAAAAAACACATCTATCTGTATAGGAGGAAATAGAGTGAAACCTAAAAATTCAAACTGTTACTGGTAACGAACGCTTCATCCTAGAAGAGTGAAAGTTGGGAAGCTAAGTGGACTTAGTGAACGGATCATTACCACAGAGATCATCAAGGTCGGATTAAAAAAAAATTTGCCGAGTATTCAGAAAACCAGTAGTATTTTGGAAGCTTGGAACACCTTTCCAATGAATGTGTTTTACGCAGTCTTTGCTTGTGGCTATTTCAAGAGGAAACAAACCACAAAGACAGAACTTAGAACTACTTTATTTTGTCAAGTTTCAAGGAGCTAGCACAAACCGTGTTTGATTTAGACTTAAAAAACACATCTATCTGTAAAAAAGGAAATAGAGTGAAACCTAAAAATTCAAACTGTTACTGGTAACGAATGCTTCATCCTAGAAGATTGAAAATTGCGCAGCTAAGTGGACTTAGTGAACTGATCATTACCACAGAGATCATCAAGGTCGGATGAAAAAAAATTTGCCGAGTATTCAGAAAACCAGTAGTATTTTGGAAGCTTGGAACACCTTTCCAATGAATGTGTTTTACGCAGTCTTTGCTTGTGCCTATTTCAAGAGAAAACAAACCACAAAGACAGAACTTAGAACTACTTTATTTTGTCAAGTTTCAAGGAGCTAGCACAAACCGTGTTTGATTTAGACTTAAAAAACACATCTATCTATATAGGAGGAAATAGAGTGAAACCTAAAAATTTAAACTGTTACTGGTAACGAACGCTTCATCCTAGAAGAGTGAAAATTGGGCAGCTAAGTGGACTTAGTGAACTGATCATTACCACAGAGATCATCAAGGTCAGATGAAAAAAAATTTGCCGAGTATTCAGAAAACCAGTAGTATTTTGGAAGCTTGGAACACCATTCCAATGAATGTGTTTTACGCAGTCTTTGCTTGTGGCTATTTCAAGAGGAAACAAACCACAAAGACAGAACTTAGAACTACTTTATTTTGTCAAGTTTCAAGGAGCTAGCACAAACCGTGTTTGATTTAGACTTCCAAACACATCTATATATATAGGAGGAAATAGAGTGAAACCTAAATACTCAAGCTGTTACTGGTAACGAATGCTTCATCCTAGAAGAGTGAATATTGGGCAGCTAAGTGGACTAAGTAAACTGATCATTACCACAGAGATCATCAAGTTCGGATGAAAAAAAATTTGCCTAGTATTCAGAAAACCAGTAGTTTTTTGGAAGCTTGGCACACCTTTCCAATGAAGGTGTTTTACGCAGTCTTTGCTTGTGGCTATTTCAAGAGGATACAAACCACAAAGACAGAACTTAGAACTACTTTATTTTGTCAAGTTTCAAGGAGCTAGCACAAACCGTGTTTGATTTAGACTTAAAAAACACATCTATCTGTATAAAAGGAAATAGAGTGAAACCTAAAAATTCAAACTGTTACTGGTAACGAACACTTCATCCTAGAAGAGTGAAAATTGAGCAGCTAAGTGGACTTAGTGAACTGATCATTACCACAGAGATCATCAAGGTCAGATGAAAAAAAATTTGCCGAGTATTCAGAAAACCAGTAGCATTTTGCAAGCTTGGAACACCTTTAAAATAAAGGTGTTTTACGCAGTCTTTGCTTGTGGCTATTTCAAGAGGAAACAAACCACAAAGACAGAACTTAGAACTACTTTATTTTGTCAAGTTTCAAGGAGCTAGCACAAACCGTGTTTGATTTAGACTTAAAAAACACATCTATCTCTATAGGAGGAAATACAGTGAAACCTAAAAATTCAAACTGTTACTGGTAACGAACGCTTCATCCTAGAAGAGTGAAAATTGGGCAGCTAAGTGGACTTAGTGAACTGATCATTACCACAGAGATCATCAATGTCGGATGAAAAAAAATTTGCCGAGTATTCAGAAAACCACTAGTATTTTGGAAGCTTGGAACACCTTTCCAATAAAGGTGTTTTACGCAGTCTTTGCTTGTGGCTATTTCAAGAGGAAACAAACCACAAAGACAGAACTTAGAACTACTTTATTTTGTCAAGTTTCAAGGAGCTAGCACAAACCGTGTTTGATTTAGACTTAAAAAACACATCTATCTGTATAGGAGGAAATAGAGTGAAACCTAAAAATTCAAACTGTTACTGGTAACGAACGCTTCATCCTAGAAGAGTGAAAATTGGGCAGCTAAGTGGACTTAGTGAACTGATCATTACCACAGAGATCATCAAGGTCGGATGAAAAAAAATTTGCCGAGTATTCCGAAAACCAGTAGTTTTTTGGAAGCTTGGCACAGCTTTCCAATGAATGTGTTTTACGCAGTCTTTGCTTGTGCCTATTTCAAGAGGAAACAAACCACAAAGACAGAACTTAGAACTACTTTATTTTGTCAAGTTTCAAGGAGCTAGCACAAACCGTGTTTGATTTAGACTTCCAAACACATCTATCTATATAGGAGATAATAGAGTGAAACCTAAAAACTCAAACTGTTACTGGTAACGAACGCTTCATCCTAGAAGAGTGAATATTGGGCAGCTAAGTGGACTAAGTAAACTGATCATTACCACAGAGATCATCAAGGTCGGATGAAAAAAAATTTGCCGAGTATTCAGAAAACCAGTAGTTTTTTGGAAGCTTGGCACACCTTTCCAATGAAGGTGTTTTACGCAGTCTTTGCTTGTGGCTATTTCAAGAGGAAACAAACCACAAATACAGAACTTAGAACTACTTTATTTTGTCAAGTTTCAAGGAGCTAGCACAAACCGTGTTTGATTTAGACTTAAAAAACACATCTATCTGTATAGGAGGAAATAGAGTGAAACCTATAAATTCAAACTGTTACTGGTAACGAACGCTTCATCCTAGAAGAGTGAAAGTTGGGCAGCTAAGTGGACTTAGTGAACTGATCATTACCACAGAGATCATCAAGGTCGGATGAAAAAAAATTTGCCGAGTATTCAGAAAACCAGTAGTATTTTGGAAGCTTGGAACACCTTTCCAATAAAGGTGTTTTACGCAGTGTTTGCTTGTGGCTATTTCAAGAGGAAACAAATCACAAAGACAGAACTTAGAACTACTTTATTTTGTCAAGTTTCAAGGAGCTAGCACAAACCGTGTTTGATTTAGATAAAAAACACATCTATCTGTATAGGAGGAAATAGAGTGAAACCTAAAAATTCAAACTCTTACTGGTAACGAATGCTTCATCCTAGAAGATTGAAAATTGGGCAGCTAAGTGGACTTCGTGAACTGATCATTACCACAGAGATCATCAAGGTCGGATGAAAAAAAATTTGCCGAGTATTCAGAAAACCAGTAGTATTTTGGAAGCTTGGAACACCTTTCCAATGAATGTGTTTTACGCAGTCTTTGCTTGTGGCTATTTCACGAGGAAACAAACCACAAAGACAGTACTTAGAACTACTTTATTTTGTCAAGTTTCAAGGAGGTAGCACAA
This sequence comes from Callospermophilus lateralis, assembly GCF_048772815.1. NCBI lineage: Eukaryota > Metazoa > Chordata > Mammalia > Rodentia > Sciuridae > Callospermophilus > Callospermophilus lateralis. The sequence goes on from NW_027512135.1 coordinate 11,481, forward strand.
ACCGTGTTTGATTTAGACTTAAAAAACACATCTATTTATATAGGAGGAAATAGAGTGAAACCTAAAAATTCAAACTGTTACTGGTAACGAACGCTTCATCCTAGAAGAGTGAAAATTGGGCAGCTAAGTGGACTTAGTGAACTGATCATTACCACAGAGATCATCAAGGTCGGATGAAAAAAAATTTGCCGAGTATTCCGAAAACCATTAGTTTTTTGGAAGCTTGGCACAGCTTTCCAATGAATGTGTTTTACGCAGTCTTTGCTTGTGCCTATTTCAAGAGGAAACAAACCACAAAGACAGAACTTAGAACTACTTTATTTTGTCAAGTTTCAAGGAGCTAGCACAAACCGTGTTTGATTTAGACTTCCAAACACATCTATCTATATAGGAGATAATAGAGTGAAACCTAAAAACTCAAACTGTTACTGGTAACGAACGCTTCATCCTAGAAGAGTGAATATTGGGCAGCTAAGTGGACAAAGTAAACTGATCATTACCACAGAGATCATCAAGGTCGGATGAAAAAAAATTTGCCGAGTATTCAGAAAACCAGTAGTTTTTTGGAAGCTTGGCACACCTTTCCAATGAAGGTGTTTTACGCAATCTTTGCTTGTGGCTATTTCAAGAGGAAAGAAACCACAAATACAGAACTTAGAACTACTTTATTTTGTCAAGTTTCAAGGAGCTAGCACAAACCGTGTTTGATTTAGACTTAAAAAACACATCTATCTGTAAAAAAGGAAATAGAGTGAAACCTAAAAATTCAAACTGTTACTGGTAACGAACACTTCATCCTAGAAGAGTGAAAATTGAGCAGCTAAGTGGACTTAGTGAACTGATCATTACCACAGAGATCATCAAGGTCGGATGAAAAAAAATTTGCCGAGTATTCAGAAAACCAGTAGCATTTTGCAAGCTTGGAACACCTTTAAAATAAAGGTGTTTTACGCAGTCTTTGCTTGTGGCTATTTCAAGAGGAAACAAACCACAAAGACAGAACTTAGAACTACTTTATTTTGTCAAGTTTCAAGGAGCTAGCACAAACCGTGTTTGATTTAGACTTAAAAAACACATCTATCTGTATAGGAGGAAATAGAGTGAAAACTAAAAATTCAAACTGTTACTGGTAACGAACGCTTCATCCTAGAAGAGTGAAAATTGGGCAGCTAAGTGGACTTAGTGAACTGATCATTACCACAGAGATCATCAAGGTCGGATGAAAAAAAATTTGCCGAGTATTCAGAAAACCACTAGTATTTTGGAAGCTTGGAACACCTTTCCAATAAAGGTGTTTTACGCAGTCTTTGCTTGTGGCTATTTCAAGAGGAAATAAACCACAAAGACAGAACTTAGAACTACTTTATTTTGTCAAGTTTCAAGGAGCTAGCACAAACCGTGTTTGATTTAGACTTAAAAAACACATCTATCTCTATAGGAGGAAATAGAGTGAAACCTAAAAATTCAAACTGTTACTGGTAACGAACGCTTCATCCTAGAAGAGTGAAAATTGGGCAGCTAAGTGGAGTTAGTGAACTGATCATTACCACAGAGATCATCAAGGTCGGATGAAAAAAAATTTGCCGAGTATTCCGAAAACAAGTAGTTTTTTGGAAGCTTGGCACACCTTTCCAATGAATGTGTTTTACGCAGTCTTTGCTTGTGCCTATTTCAAGAGGAAACAAACCACAAAGACAGAACTTAGAACTATTTTATTTTGTCAAGTTTCAAGTAGCTAGCACAAACCGTGTTTGATTTAGACTTAAAAAACACATCTATCTGTATAGGAGGAAATAGAGTGAAACCTAAAAATTCAAACTGTTACTGGTAACGAACGCTTCATCCTAGAAGAGTGAAAGTTGGGAAGCTAAGTGGACTTAGTGAACGGATCATTACCACAGAGATCATCAAGGTCGGATTAAAAAAAAATTTGCCGAGTATTCAGAAAACCAGTAGTATTTTGGAAGCTTGGAACACCTTTCCAATGAATGTGTTTTACGCAGTCTTTGCTTGTGGCTATTTCAAGAGGAAACAAACCACAAAGACAGAACTTAGAACTACTTTATTTTGTCAAGTTTCAAGGAGCTAGCACAAACCGTGTTTGATTTAGACTTAAAAAACACATCTATCTGTAAAAAAGGAAATAGAGTGAAACCTAAAAATTCAAACTGTTACTGGTAACGAATGCTTCATCCTAGAAGATTGAAAATTGCGCAGCTAAGTGGACTTAGTGAACTGATCATTACCACAGAGATCATCAAGGTCGGATGAAAAAAAATTTGCCGAGTATTCAGAAAACCAGTAGTATTTTGGAAGCTTGGAACACCTTTCCAATGAATGTGTTTTACGCAGTCTTTGCTTGTGCCTATTTCAAGAGAAAACAAACCACAAAGACAGAACTTAGAACTACTTTATTTTGTCAAGTTTCAAGGAGCTAGCACAAACCGTGTTTGATTTAGACTTAAAAAACACATCTATCTATATAGGAGGAAATAGAGTGAAACCTAAAAATTTAAACTGTTACTGGTAACGAACGCTTCATCCTAGAAGAGTGAAAATTGGGCAGCTAAGTGGACTTAGTGAACTGATCATTACCACAGAGATCATCAAGGTCAGATGAAAAAAAATTTGCCGAGTATTCAGAAAACCAGTAGTATTTTGGAAGCTTGGAACACCATTCCAATGAATGTGTTTTACGCAGTCTTTGCTTGTGGCTATTTCAAGAGGAAACAAACCACAAAGACAGAACTTAGAACTACTTTATTTTGTCAAGTTTCAAGGAGCTAGCACAAACCGTGTTTGATTTAGACTTCCAAACACATCTATATATATAGGAGGAAATAGAGTGAAACCTAAATACTCAAGCTGTTACTGGTAACGAATGCTTCATCCTAGAAGAGTGAATATTGGGCAGCTAAGTGGACTAAGTAAACTGATCATTACCACAGAGATCATCAAGTTCGGATGAAAAAAAATTTGCCTAGTATTCAGAAAACCAGTAGTTTTTTGGAAGCTTGGCACACCTTTCCAATGAAGGTGTTTTACGCAGTCTTTGCTTGTGGCTATTTCAAGAGGATACAAACCACAAAGACAGAACTTAGAACTACTTTATTTTGTCAAGTTTCAAGGAGCTAGCACAAACCGTGTTTGATTTAGACTTAAAAAACACATCTATCTGTATAAAAGGAAATAGAGTGAAACCTAAAAATTCAAACTGTTACTGGTAACGAACACTTCATCCTAGAAGAGTGAAAATTGAGCAGCTAAGTGGACTTAGTGAACTGATCATTACCACAGAGATCATCAAGGTCAGATGAAAAAAAATTTGCCGAGTATTCAGAAAACCAGTAGCATTTTGCAAGCTTGGAACACCTTTAAAATAAAGGTGTTTTACGCAGTCTTTGCTTGTGGCTATTTCAAGAGGAAACAAACCACAAAGACAGAACTTAGAACTACTTTATTTTGTCAAGTTTCAAGGAGCTAGCACAAACCGTGTTTGATTTAGACTTAAAAAACACATCTATCTCTATAGGAGGAAATACAGTGAAACCTAAAAATTCAAACTGTTACTGGTAACGAACGCTTCATCCTAGAAGAGTGAAAATTGGGCAGCTAAGTGGACTTAGTGAACTGATCATTACCACAGAGATCATCAAGGTCGGATGAAAAAAAATTTGCCGAGTATTCAGAAAACCACTAGTATTTTGGAAGCTTGGAACACCTTTCCAATAAAGGTGTTTTACGCAGTCTTTGCTTGTGGCTATTTCAAGAGGAAACAAACCACAAAGACAGAACTTAGAACTACTTTATTTTGTCAAGTTTCAAGGAGCTAGCACAAACCGTGTTTGATTTAGACTTAAAAACACATCTATCTGTATAGGAGGAAATAGAGTGAAACCTAAAAATTCAAACTGTTACTGGTAACGAACGCTTCATCCTAGAAGAGTGAAAATTGGGCAGCTAAGTGACTTAGTGAACTGATCATTACCACAGAGATCATCAAGGTCGGATGAAAAAAAATATGCCGAGTATTCCGAAAACAGTAGTTTTTGGAAGGCTTGGCACAGCTTTCCAATGAATGTGTTTTACGCAGTCTTTGCTTGTGCCTATTTCAAGAGGAAACAAACCACAAAGACAGAACTTAGAACTACTTTATTTTGTCAAGTTTCAAGGAGCTAGCACAAACCGTGTTTGATTTAGACTTCCAAACACATCTATCTATATAGGAGATAATAGAGTGAAACCTAAAAACTCAAACTGTTACTGGTATCGAACGCTTCATCCTAGAAGAGTGAATATTTGGGCAGCTAAGTGACTAAGTAAACTGATCATTACCACAGAGATCATCAAGGTCGGATGAAAAAAAAATTTGCCGAGTATTCAGAAAACCAGTAGTTTTTTGGAAGCTTGGCACACCTTTCCAATGAAGGTGTTTTACGCAGTCTTGCTTGTGGCTATTTCAAGAGGAAACAAACCACAAATACAGAACTTAGAACACTTTATTTTGTCAAGTTTCAAGGAGCTAGCACAAACCGTGTTTGATTAGACTTAAAAAACACATCTATCTGTATAGGAGGAAATAGAGTGAAACTATAAATTCAAACTGTTACTGGTAACGAACGCTTCATCCAAGAAGAGTGAAAGTTGGGCATCTAAGTGGACTTAGTGAACTGATCATTACCACAGAGATCATCAAGGTCGGATGAAAAAAAATTTGCCGAGTATTCAGAAAACCAGTAGTATTTTGGAAGCTTGGAACACCTTTCCAATAAAGGTGTTTTACGCAGTGTTTGCTTGTGGCTATTTCAAGAGGAAACAAATCACAAAGGACAGAACTTAGAACTACTTTATTTTGTCAAGTTTCAAGGAGCTAGCACAAACCGTGTTTGATTTAGATAAAAACACATCTATCTGTATAGGAGGAGAATAGAGTGAAACCTAAAAATTCAAACTCTTACTGGTAACGAATGCTTCATCCTAGAAGATTGAAAATTGGGCAGCTAAGTGGACTTCGTGAACTGATCATTAACACAGAGATCATCAAGGTCGGATGAAAAAAAATTTGCCGAGTATTCAGAAAACCAGTAGTATTTTGGAAGCTTGGAACACCTTTCCAATGAATGTGTTTTACGCAGTCTTTGCTTGTGGCTATTTCACGAGGAAACAAACCACAAAGACAGTACTTAGAACTACTTTATTTTGTCAAGTTTCAAGGAGGTAGCACAAACCGTGTTTGATTTTAGACTTAAAAAACACATCTATTTATTTATAGAGGAATAGAGTGAAACCTAAAAATTCAAACTGTTACTGGTAACGAACGCTTCATCCTAGAAGAGTGAAAATTGGGGCAGCTAAGTGGACTTAGTGAACTGATCATTACCACAGAGATCATCAAGGTCGGATGAAAAAAAATTTGCCGAGGTATTCCGAAAACCATTAGTTTTTTGGAAGCTTGGCACAGCTTTCCAATGAATGTGTTTTACCGCAGGTCTTTGCTTGTGCCTATTTCAAAAGAGGGAAACAA
>NW_027512136.1:0-16976 GCF_048772815.1 Callospermophilus lateralis
TAGTGAACTGATCATTACCACCAAGTATCATCAAGATTTTTTGAAAAAATATTTGCTGAGATTTCAGCAAACTAGTAGTTTTTTGGAAGCTTGGAAACCCCTTTCAAACGAAAGTGCTTTTCGCCAGTCTCTGCATGGGGTACTTAAAGAGGAAAGAAACCATATAGATAGAACTTAGAACTACTTCATTTGGTCAAGTTTCAAGGAGCTAGCACAAACCGTGTTGGATTTAGAATTCCAAACACAGCTATCTATGCAGGAGAAAACAGAGTGAAACCTAAAAATTCAAAGTGTTACTGGAAACGAACGCTTGAACCGAGAAGAGTGAAAATTGGGCAGCCAAGTGGGCTTAGTGAACTGATCATTACCACCAAGTATCATCAAGATTTGGTGAAAAAATGTTTGCTGAGATTTCAGCAAACTAGTAGTTTTTTGGAAGCTTGGCAACCCCTTTCAAACGAAAGTGCTTTTCGCCAGTCTCTGCATGGGGTACTTCAAGAGAAAACAAACCATAGAGATAGAACTTAGCACTACTTCATTTGGTCAAGTTTCAAGGAGCTAGCACAAACCGTGTTTGATTTAGAATTCCAAACACAGCTATCTATGTAGGAGAAAACAGAGTGAAACCTAAAAATTCAAACTGTTACTGGAAACGAATGCTTCAACCTAGAAGAATAAAAATTGGGCAGCCAAGTGGGATTCGTGAACTGATCATTACCACCAAGTGTCATCAAGATTTTTTGAAAAAATATTTGCTGAGATTTCAGCAAACTAGTAGTTTTTTGGAAGCTTGGCAACCCCTTTCAAAAGAAAGTGTTTTTCGCCAGTCTCTCCATGGGGTACTTAAAGAGGAAAGAAACCATAGAGATAGAACTTAGAACTACTTCATTTGGTCAAGTGTCAAGGAGCTAGCACAAACCGTGTTTGATTTAGAATTCCAAACACAGCTATCTATGTAGGAGAAAACAGAGTGAAACCTAAAAATTCAAACTGTTACTGGAAACGAATGCTTCAACCTGGAAGAATAAAAATTGGACAGCCAAGTGGGCTTAGTGAACTGATCATTACCACCAAGTATCATCAAGATTTGGTGAAAAAATGTTTGCTGAGATTTCAGCAAACTAGTAGTTTTTTGGAAGCTTGGCAACCCCTTTCAAACGAAAGTGCTTTTCGCAAGTCTCTGCATGGGGTACTTCAAGAGGAAACACACCATAGAGATAGAAGTTAGAACTACTTCATTTGGTCAAGTTTCAAGGAGCTAGCACAAACCGTGTTTGATTTAGAATTCCAAACACAGCTATCTATGTAGGAGAAAACAGAGTGAAACCTAAAAATTCAAACTGTTACTGGAAACGAATGCTTCAACCTAGAAGAATAAAAATTGGGCAGCCACGTGTGCTTAGTGAACTGATCATTACCACCAAGTATCATCAAGATTTGGTGAAAAAATGTTTGCTGAGATTTCAGCAAACTAGTAGTTTTTTGGAAGCTTGGCAACCCCTTTCAAACGAAAGTGCTTTTCGCCAGTCTCTGCATGGGTTACTTAAAGAGGAAAGAAACCATAGAGATAGAACTTAGAACAACTTCATTTGGTCAAGTTTCATGGAGCTAGCACAAACCGTATTTGATATAGAATTCCACACAGCTATCTATGTTGGAGAAAACAGAGTGAAACCTAAAAATTCAAAGTGTTACTAGAAACGAATGCTTGAACCTAGAAGAGTGAAAATTGGGCAGCCAAGTGGGCTTAGTGAACTGATCATTACCACCAAGTATCATCAAGATTTGGTGAAAAAATGTTTGCTGAGATTTCAGCAAACTAGTAGTTTTTTGGAAGCTTGGCAACCCCTTTCAAACGAAAGTGCTTTTCGCCAGTCTCTGCATGGGGTACTTCAAGAGAAAACAAACCATAGAGATAGAACTTAGCACTACTTCATTTGGTCAAGTTTCAAGGAGCTAGCACAAACCGTGTTTGATTTAGAATTCCAAACACAGCTATCTATGTAGGAGAAAACAGAGTGAAACCTAAAAATTCAAACTGTTACTGGAAACGAATGCTTCAACCTAGAAGAATAAAAATTGGGCAGCCAAGTGGGATTCGTGAACCGATCATTACCACCAAGTATCATCAAGATTTTTTGAAAAAATGTTTGCTGAGATTTCAGCAAACTAGTAGTTTTTTGGAAGCTTGGCAACCCCTTTCAAAAGAAAGTGTTTTTCGCCAGTCTCTCCATGGGGTACTTAAAGAGGAAAGAAACCATAGAGATAGAACTTAGAACTACTTCATTTGGTCAAGTTTCAAGGAGCTAGCACAAACCGTGTTTGATTTAGAATTCCTAACACATCTATCTATGTAGGAGAAAACAGAGTGAAACCTAAAAATTCAAAGTGTTACTGGAAACGAACGCTTGAACCTAGAAGAGTGAAAATTGGGCAGCCGAGAGTGCTTAGTGAACTGATCATTACCACCAAGTATCATCAAGATTTGGTGAAAAAATGTTTGCTGAGATTTCAGCAAACTAGTAGTTTTTTGGAAGCTTGGCAACCACTTTCAAACGAAAGTGCTTTTCGCCAGTCTCTGCATGGGGTACTTCAAGAGGAAACAAACCATAGAGATAGAACTTAGAACTACATCATTTGGTCAAGTTTCAAGGAGCTAGCACAAACCGTGTTTGATTTAGAATTCCAAACACAGCTATCTATGTAGGAGAAAACAGAGTGAAACCTAAAAATTCAAACTGTTAATGGAAACGAATGCTTCAACCTAGAAGAATAAAATTTGGGCAGCCAAGTGGGCTTAGTGAACTGATCATTACCACCAAGTATCATCAAGATTTTTTGAAAAAATGTTTGCTGAGATTTCAGCAAACCAGTAGTTTTTTGGAAGCTTGGCAACCCCTTTCAAACGAAAGTGCTTTTCGCAAGTCTCTGCATGGGGTACTTCAAGAGGAAACAAACCATAGAGATAGAACTTAGAACTACTACATTTGGTCAAGTTTCAAGGAGCTAGCACAAACAGTGTTTGATTTAGAATTCCAAACACAGCTATCTATGTAGGAGAAAACAGAGTGAAACCTAAAATTTCAAAGTGTTACTGGAAACGAACGCTTGAACCTAGAAGAGTGAAAATTGGGCAGCCAAGTGGGCTTAGTGAACTGATAATTACCACCAAGTATCATCAAGATTGGGTGAAAAAATGTTTGCTGAGATTTCAGCAAACTAGTAGTTTTTTGGAAGCTTGGCAACCCCTTTCAAACGAAAGTGCTTTTCGCCAGTCTCTGCATGGGGTACTTCAAGAGGAAACAAACCATAGAGATAGAACTTAGAACTACTTCATTTTGTCAAGTTTCAAGGAGCTAGCACAAACCGTGTTTGATTTAGAATTCCAAACACAGCTATCTATGTAGGAGAAAACAGAGTGAAACCTAAAAATTCAAAGTGTTACTGGTAACGAACGCTTGAACCTAGAAGAGTGAAAATTGGGCAGCCAAGTGGGCTTAGTGAACTGATCACTACCAACAAGTATCATCAAGATTTGGTGAAAAAATGTTTGCTGAGATTTCAGCAAACTAGTAGTTTTTTGGAAGCTTGGCAACCCCTTTCAAACAAAAGTGATTTTCGCCAGTCTCTGCATGGGGTACTTCAAGAGGAAACAAACCATAGAGATAGAACTTAGAACTACTTCATTTGGTAAAGTTTCAAGGAGCTAGCACAAACCGTGTTTGATTTAGAATTCCAAACACAGCTATCTATGTAGGAGAAAACAGAGTGAAACCTAAAAATTCAAACTGTTACTGGAAACGAATGCTTCAACGTACAAGAATAAAAATTGGGCAGCCAAGTGGGATTAGGGAACTGATAATTACCACCAAGTATCATCAGGATTTGGTGAAAAAATGTTTCCTGAGATTTGAGCAAAGTAGTAATTTTTTTAAGCTTGGTAACCCCTTTCAAATGAAAGTGTTTTTGGCCAGTCTCTGCATGGGGTACTTCAAGAGGAAACAAACCATAGAGATAGAACTTAGAACTACTTCATTTGGTCAAGTTTCAAGGAGCTAGCACAAACCGTGTTTTATTTAGAGTTTCAAACACATCTATCTATATAGCAGAAAACAGAGTGAAACCTAAAATTCATAGTGTTACTGGAAACGAACGCTTGAACCTAGAAGAGTGAAAATCGGGCAGGCAAGTGGGCTTACTGAACTGATCATTACCACCAAGTATCATCAAGATTTGGTGAAAAAAATGTTTGCTGAGATTTCAGCAAACTAGTAGTTTTTTGAAAGCTTGGCAACATCTTTCAAACGAAAGTGTTTTTCGCCAGTCTCTGCATGGGGTATTTCAAGAGGAAACAAACCATATAGATAGAACTTAGAACTACTTCATTTGGTCAAGTTTCAAGGAGCTAACACAAACCGTGTTTGATTTAGAGTTTCAAACACATCTATCTTTATAGCAGAAAACAGAGTGAAACTAAAAATTCAAAGTGTTACTGGTAACGAACGCTTGAACCTAGAAGAGTGAAAATTGGGCAGCCAAGAGGGCTTAGTGAACTGATCATTACCAGCATGTATCATCAAGATTTGGTGAAAAAATGTTTGCTGAGATTTCAGCAAACTAGTAGTTTTTTGGAAGCTTGGCAACCCCTTTCAAACGAAAGTGTTTTTCGCCAGTCTCTGCATGGGGTACTTCAAGAGGAAACAAACCATAGAGATAGAACTTAGAACTACTTCATTTGGTCAAGTTTCAAGGAGCTAGCACAAACCGTGTTTGATTTAGAGTTTCAAACACAGCTATCTATGTAGGAGAAAACAGAGTGAAACCTAAAAATTCAAACTGTTACTGGAAACGAATGCTTCAACGTAGAAGAATAAAAATTGGGCAGCCAAGGGGGATTAGGGAACTGATCATTACCACCAAGTATCATCAAGATTTGGTGAAAAAATGTACGCTGAGATTTCAGCAAACTAGTAGTTTTTTGGAAGCTTGGCAACTTCTTTCAAACGAAAGTGTTTTTCGCCAGTCTCTGCATGGGGTACTTCAAAAGGAAACAAACCATAGAGATAGAACTCAGAACTTCTTCATTTGGTCAAGTTTCAAGGAGCTAGCACAAACCGTGTTTTATTTAGAGTTTCAAACACATCTATCTATATAGCAGAAAACAGAGTGAAACCTAAAAATTCAAAGTGTTACTGGAAACGAACGCTTGAACCTAGAAGAGTGAAAGTTGGGCAGCAGAGTGAGATTAGTGAACTGATCATTACCACCAAGTATCATCAAGATTTGGTGAAAAAATGTTTGCGGAGATTTCAGCAAACTAGTAGTTTTTTGGAAGCTTGGCAACCCCTCTCAAACGAAAGTGCTTTTCGCCAGTCTCTGCATGGGGTACTTCAAGAGGAAACAAACCATAGAGACAGAACTTAGAACTACTTCATTTGGTCAAGTTTCAAGGAGCTAGCACAAACCGTGTTTGATTTAGAATTCCAAACACAGCTATCTATGAAGGAGAAAACAGAGTGAAACCTAAAAATTCAAAGTGTTACTGGAAACGAACGCTTGAACCTAGAAGAGTGAAAATTGGGCAGCCAAGAGTGCTTAGTGAACTGATCATTACCACCAAGTATCATCAAGATTTGGTGAAAAAAAGTTTGCTGAGATTTCAGCAAACTAGTATTTTTTTGGAAGCTTGGCAACCCCTTTCAAACGAAAGGGCTTTTCGCAAGTCTCTGCATGGGGTACTTCAAGAGGAAAAAAACCATAGAGATAGAACTTAGAACTATTTCATTTGGTCAAGTTTCAAGGAGCTAGCACAAACAGTGTTTGATTTAGAATTCCAAACACAGCTATCTATGTAGGAGAAAAGAGAGTGAAACCTAAAAATTCAAACTGTTACTGGAAACGAATGTATCAACCTAGAAGAATAAAAATTGTGCCGCCAAGTGGGCTTAGTGAACTGATCATTACCACCAAGTATCCTCAAGATTTGGTGAAAAAATGTTTGCTGAGATTTCAGCAAACTAGTAGTTTTTTGGAAGCTTGGCAACCCCTTTCAAAAGAAAGTGTTTTTCGAAAGTCTCTGCATGGGGTACTTCAAGAGGAAACAAACCGTAGAGATAGAACTTAGAACTACTTCATTTGGTCACGTTTCAAGGAGCTAGCACAAACCGTGTTTGATTTAGAATTCCTAACACAGCAATCTATGTAGGAGAAAACAGAGTGAAACCTAAAAATTCAAAGTGTTACTGGAAACGAACGCTTGAACCTAGAAGAGTGAAAATTGGGCAGCCAAGTGGGCTTAGTGACCTGATGATTACCACCAAGTATCATCAAGATTTGGTGAAAAAATGTTTGCTGAGATTTCAGCAAACTAGTAGTTTTTGGAAGCTTGGCAACACCTTTCAAATGAAAGTGTTTTTCGCCAGTCTCTGCATGGGGTACTTCAAGAGGAAACAAACTATAGAGATAGAACTTAGAACTACTTCATTTGGTCAAGTTTCAAGGAGCTAGCACAAACCGTGTTTTATTTAGAGTTTCAAACACATCTATCTTTATAGCAGAAAACAGAGTGAAAACTAAAAATTCAAAGTGTTACTGGAAACGAATGCTTGAACCTAGAAGAGTGAAAATTGGGCAGCTAAGAGGGCTCAGTGAACTGATCATTACCACCAAGTATCATCAAGATTTGGTGAAAAAATGTTTGCGGAGATTTCAGCAAACTAGTAGTTTTTTGGAAGCTTGGCAACCCCTCTCAAAACGAAAGTGCTTTTTGCCAGTCTCTGCATGGGGTACTTCAAGAGGAAACAAACCATAGATATAGAACTTAGAACTACTTCATTTGGTCAAGTTTCAAGGAGCTAGCACAAACCGTGTTTTATTTAGAGTTTCAAACATATCTATCTTTATAGCAGAAAACAGAGTGAAAACTAAAAATTCAAAGTGTTACTGGAAACGAATGCTTGAACCTAGAAGAGTGAAAATTGGGCAGCTAAGTGGGCTCAGTGAACTGATCATTACCACCAAGTATCATCAAGATTTGGTGAAAAAATGTTTGCGGAGATTTCAGCAAACTAGTAGTTTTTTGGAAGCTTGGCAACCCCTCTCAAACGAAAGTGCTTTTTGCCAGTCTCTGCATGGGGTACTTCAAGAGGAAGCAAACCATAGAGATAGAACTTAGAACTACTTCATTTGTTCAAGTTTCAAGGAGCTAGCACAAACCGTGTTTGATTTAGAATTCCAAACACAGCTATCTATGAAGGAGAAAACAGAGTGAAACCTAAAAATTCAAAGTGTTACTGGAAACGAACGCTTGAACCTAGGAAAGTGAAAATTGGGCAGCCAAGAGTGCTTAGTGAACTGATCATTACCACCAAGTATCATCAAGATTTGGTGAAAAAAAGTTTGCTGAGATTTCAGCAAACTAGTATTTTTTTGGAAGCTTGCCAACCCCTTTCAAACGAAAGTGCTTTTCGCAAGTCTCTGCATGGGGTACTTCAAGAGGAAACAAACCATAGAGATAGAACTTAGAACTATTTCATTTGGTCAAGTTTCAAGGAGCTAGCACAAACAGTGTTTGATTTAGAATTCCAAACACAGCTATCTATGTAGGAGAAAAGAGAGTGAAACCTAAAAATTCAAACTGTTACTGGAAACGAATGTATCAACCTAGAAGAATAAAAATTGTGCCGCCAAGTGGGCTTAGTGAACTGATCATTACCACCAAGTATCCTCAAGATTTGGTGAAAAAATGTTTGCTGAGATTTCAGCAAACTAGTAGTTTTTTGGAAGCTTGGCAACCCCTATCAAACGAAAGTGCTTTTCCCCAGTCTCTGCATGGGGTACTTAAAGAGGAAAGAAACCATAGAGATAGAACTTAGAACTACTTCATTTTTCAAGTTTCAAGGTGCTAGCTCAAACCGAGTTTGATATAGAATTCCAAACACAGCTATCTATGCAGAAGAAAACAGAGTGAAACCTAAAAATTCAAACTGTTACTGAAAACGAATGCTTCCACCTAGAAGAATAAAAATTGGGCAGCCAAGTGGGCTTAGTGAACTGATCATTACCACCAAGTATCATCAAGATTTGGTGAAAAAATGTTTGCTGAGATTTCAGCAAACTAGTAGTTTTTGGAAGCTTGGCAACCCCTTTCAAACGAAAGTTTTTTTCGCCAGTCTCTGCAAGGGGTACTTAAAGAGGAAAGAAACCATAGAGATAGAACTTAGAACTACTTCATTTGGTCAAGTTTCAAGGAGCCCGCACAAACCGTATTTGATTTAGAATTCCAAACACAGCTATCTATGTAGGAGAAAACAGAGTGAAACCTAAAAACGCAAAGTGTTACTGGAAACGAACACTTGAACCTAGAAGAGTGAAAATTGGGCAGCCAAGTGGGCTTAGTGAACTGATCATTACCACCAAGTATCATCAAGATTTGGTGAAAAAATGTTTGCTGAGATTTCAGCAAACTAGTAGTTTTTTGGAAGCTTGGCAACCCCTTTCAAACGAAAGTGCTTTTCGCCAGTCTCTGCATGGGGTACTTCAAGAGGAAACAAACCATAGAGATAGAACTTAGAACTACTTCATTTGGTCAAGTTTCAAGGAGCTAGCACAAACCGTGTTTGATTTAGAATTCCAAACACAGCTATCTATGTAGGAGAAAACAGTGTGAAACCTAAAAATTCTAACTGTTACTGGAAACGAATGATTCAACCTAGAAGAATAAAAATTGGGCAGCCAAGTGGGATTAGTGAAGTGATCATTACCAACAAGTATCATCAAGATTTGGTGAAAAAATGTTTGCTGAGATTTCAGCAAACCAGTAGTTTTTTGGAAGCTTGGCAACCCCTTTCAAAAGAAAGTGTTTTTCGCCAGTCTCTGCATGGGGTAATTCAAGAGGAAACAAACCATAGAGATAGAACTTAGAACTACTTCATTTGGTCAAGTTTCAAGGAGCTAGCACAAACCGTGTTTGATTTAGAATTCCTAACACAGCTATCTATGTAGGAGAAAACAGAGTGAAACCTAAAAATTCAAAGTGTTACTGGAAACGAACGCTTGAACCTAGAAGAGTGAAAATTGGGCAGCCAAGTGGGCTTAGTGAACTGATCATTACCACCAAGTATCATCAAGATTTGGTGAAAAAATGTTTGCTGAGATTTCAGCAAACTAGTAGTTTTTTGGAAGCTTGGCAACCCCTTTCAAACGAAAGTGTATTTTGCCAGTCTCTGCATGGGTTACTTCAAGAGGAAACAAACCATAGAGATAGAACTTAGAACTACTTCATTTGGTCAAGTTTCAAGGAGCTAGCACAAACCGTGTTTGATTTAGGATTCCAAACACAGCTATCTATGTAGGAGAAAACAGAGTGAAACCTAAAAATTCAAAGTGTTACTGGAAACGAACGCTTGAACCTAGAAGAGTGAAAATTGGGCAGCCAAGGGGGCTTAGTGAACTGCTCATTACCACCAAGTATCATCAAGATTTGGTGAAAAAATGTTTGCTGAGATTTCAGCAAACTAGTAGTTTTTTGGAAGCTTGGCAACCCCTTCCAAACGAAAGTGCTTTTCACCAGTCTCTGCATGGGGTACTTCAAGAGGAAACAAACCATAGAGATAGAACTTAGAACTACTTCATTTTGTCAAGTTTCAAGGAGCTAGCACAAACCGTGTTTGATTTAGAATTCCAAACACAGCTATCTATGTAGGAGAAAACACAGTGAAACCTAAAAATTCAAACTGTTACTGGAAACGAACGCTTCAACCTAGAAGAATAAAAATTGGGCAGCCAAGTGGGATTAGTGAACTGATCATTACCACCAAGTATCATCAAGATTTGGTGAAAAAAGGTTTGCTGAGATTTCAGCAAACTAGTAGTTTTTTGGAAGCTTGGCAACCCCTTTCAAAAGAAAGTGTTTTTCGCCAGTCTCTGCATGGGGTAATTCAAGATTAAAGAAACCATAGAGATAGAACTTAGAACTACTTCATTTTGTCAAGTTTCAAGGAGCTAGCACAAACCGTGTTTGATTTAGAATTCCTAACACAGCTATCTATGTAGGAGAAAACAGAGTGAAACCTAAAAATTCAAAGTGTTACTGGAAACGAACGCTTGAACCTAGAAGAGTGAAAATTGGGCAGCCACGTGGGCTTAGTGAACTGATCATTAACACCAAGTATCATCAAGATTTGGTGAAAAAATGTTTGCTGAGATTTCAGCAAACTAGTAGTTTTTTGGAAGCTTGGCAACCCCTTTCAAACGAAAGTGTATTTTGCCAGTCTCTGCATGGGTTACTTCAAGAGGAAACAAACCATAGAGATAGAACTTAGAACTACTTCATTTGGTCAAGTTTCAAGGAGCTAGCACAAACCGTGTTTGATTTAGAGTTTCAAACACATCTATCTATATAGCAGAAAACAGAGTGAAACCTAAACATTCTAAGTGTTACTGGAAACGAATGCTTGAACCTAGAAGATTGAAAATTGGGCAGCCAAGGGGGCTTAGTGAACTGCTCATTACCACCAAGTATCATCAAGATTTGGTGAAAAAATGTTTGCTGAGATTTCAGCAAACTAGTAGTTTTTTGGAAGCTTGGCAACCCCTTCCAAACGAAAGTGCTTTTCACCAGTCTCTGCATGGGGTACTTCAAGAGGAAACAAACCATAGAGATAGAACTTAGAACTACTTCATTTTGTCAACTTTCAAGGAGCTAGCACAAACCGTGTTTGATTTAGAATTCCAAACACAGCTATCTATGTATTAGAAAACAGAGTGAAACCTAAAAATTCAAACTGTTACTGGAAACGAATTCTTCAACGTAGAAGAATAAAAATTGGGCAGCCAAGTGGGATTAGGGAACTGATCATTACCACCAAGTATCATCAAGATTTGGTGAAAAAATGTTTCCTGAGATTTGAGCAAAGTAGTAGTTTTTTGGAAGCTTGGTAACCCCTTTCAAACGAAAGTGTTTTTGGCCAGTCTCTGCATGGGGTACTTCAAGAGGAAACAAACCATAGAGATAGAACTTAGAACTACTTCATTTGGTCAAGTTTCAAGGAGCTAGCACAAACCGTGTTTTCTTTAGAGTTTCAAACACATCTATCTATATAGCAGAAAACAGAGTGAAACCTAAGAATTCAAAGTGTTATTATAAACGAACGCTTGAACCTAGAAGAGTGAAAATCGGGCAGCCAAGTGGGCTTACTGAACTGATCATTACCACCAAGTATCATCAAGATTTGGTGAAAAAATGTTTGCTGAGATTTCAGCAAACTAGTAGTTTTTTGGAAGCTTGGCAACCTCTTTCAAACGAAAGTGTTTTTCGCCAGTCTCTGCATGGGGTATTTCAAGAGGAAACAAACCATATAGATAGAACTTAGAACTACTTCATTTGGTCAAGTTTCAAGGAGCTAACATAAACCGTATTTGATTTAGAGTTTCAAACACATCTATCTTTATAGCAGAAAACAGAGTGAAACCTAAAAATTCAAAGTGTTACTGGTAACGAACGCTTGAACCTAGAAGAGTGAAAATTGGGCAGCCAAGAGGGCTTAGTGAACTGATCATTACCACCAAGTATCATCAAGATTTGGTGAAAAAATGTTTGCTGAGATTTCAGCAAACTAGTAGTTTTTTGGAAGCTTGGCAACCCCTTTCAAACGAAAGTGCTTTTCGCCAGTCTCTGCATGGGGTACTTCTAGAGGAAACAAACCATAGAGATAGAACTTAGAACTACTTCATTTGGTCAAGTTTCAAGGAGCTAGCACAAACCGTGTTTGATTTAGAATTCCAAAAAAAGCTATCTATGTAGGAGAAAACAGAGTGAAACCTAAAATTTCAAACTGTTACTGGAAACGAATGCTTCAACCTAGAAGAATAAAAATTGGGCAGCCATGTGGGATTAGTGAACTGATCATTACCACCAAGTATCATCAAGATTTGGTGAAAAAATGTTTGCTGAGATTTCAGCAAACTAGTAGTTTTTTGGAAGCTTGGCAACCCCTTTAAAAAGAAAGTGTTTTTCGCCAGTCTCTGCATGGGGTATTTCAAGAGGAAACAAACCATAGAGATAGAACTTAGAACTACTTCATTTGGTCAAGTTTCAAGGAGCTAGCACAAACCGTGTTTGATTTAGAGTTTCAAACACATCTATCTATATAGCAGAAAACAGAGTGAAACCTAAACATTGTAAGTGTTACTGGAAACGAATTCTTGAACCTAGAAGATTGAAAATTGGGCAGCCAAGGGGGCTTAGTGAACTGCTCATTACCACCAAGTATCATCAAGATTTGGTGAAAAAATGTTTGCTGAGATTTCAGCAAACTAGTAGTTTCTTGGAAGCTTGGCAACCCCTTCCAAACGAAAGTGCTTTTCACCAGTCTCTGCATGGGGTACTTCAAGAGGAAACAAACCATAGAGATAGAACTTAGAACTACTTCATTTTGTCAAGTTTCAAGGAGCTAGCACAAACCGTGTTTGATTTAGAATTCCAAACACAGCTATCTATGTAGGAGAAAACAGAGTGAAACCTAAAAATTCAAACTGTTACTGGAAACGAACGCTTCAACCTAGAAGAATAAAAATTGGGCAGAAAAGTGGGATTAGTGAAGTGATCATTACCAACAAGTATCATCAAGATTTGGTGAAAAAATGTTTGCTGAGATTTCAGCAAACCAGTAGTTTTTTGGAAGCTTGGCAACCCCTTTCAAAAGAAAGTGTTTTTCGCCAGTCTCTGCATGGGTTACTTCAAGAGGAAACAAACCATAGAGATAGAACTTAGAACTACTTCATTTGGTCAAGTTTCAAGGAGCTAGCACAAACCGTGTTTGATTTAGAATTCCTAACACAGCTATCTATGTAGGAGAAAACAGAGTGAAACCTAAAAATTCAAAGTGTTACTGGAAACGAACGCTTGAACCTAGAAGAGTGAAAATTGGGCAGCCAGGTGGGCTTAGTGAACTGATCATTAACACCAAGTATCATCAAGATTTGGTGAAAAAATGTTTGCTGAGATTTCAGCAAACTAGTAGTTTTTTGGAAGCTTGGCAACCCCTTTCAAACGAAAGTGTATTTTGCCAGTCTCTGCATGGGTTACTTCAAGAGGAAACAAACCATAGAGATAGAACTTAGAACTACTTCATTTGGTCAAGTTTCAAGGAGCTAGCACAAACCGTGTTTGATTTAGAGTTTCAAACACATTTATCTATATAGCAGAAAACAGAGTGAAACCTAAACATTCTAAGTGTTACTGGAAACGAACGCTTGAACCTAGAAGATTGAAAATTGGGCAGCCAAGGGGGCTTAGTGAACTGCTCATTACCACCAAGTATCATCAAGATTTGGTGAAAAAATGTTTGCTGAGATTTCAGCAAACTAGTAGTTTTTTGGAAGCTTGGCAACACGTTTCAAACGAAAGTGTTTTTCGCCAGTCTCTGCATGGGGTACTTCAAGAGGAAACAAACCATAGTGATAGAACTTAGAACTACTTCATTTGGTCAACTTTCAAGGAGCTAGCACAAACCGTGTTTGATTTAGAATTCCAAACACAGATATCTATGTAGGAGAAAACAGAGTGAAACCTAAAAATTCAAACTGTTACTGGAAACGAATGCTTCAACCTAGAAGAATAAAAATTGGGCAGCCAAGTGGGATTAGTGAACTGATCATTATCACCAAGTATCATCAAGGTTTGGTGAAAAAATGTTTGCTGAGATTTCAGCAAACTAGTAGTTTTTTGGAAGCTTTGCAACCCGTTTCAAACGAAAGTGTTTTTCGCCAGTCTCTGCATGGGGTACTTCAAGAGGAAACAAACCATAGAGATAGAACTTAGAACTTCTTCATTTGGTCAAGTTTCAAGGAGCTAGCACAAACCGTGTTTGATTTAGAATTCCAAACACAGCTATCTATGTATTAGAAAACAGAGTGAAACCTAAAAATTCAAACTGTTACTGGAAACGAATGCTTCAACGTAGAAGAATAAAAATTGGGCAGCCAAGTGGGATTAGTGAACTGATCATTACCACCAAGTATCATCAAATTTGGTGAAAAAATGTTTCCTGAGATATGAGCAAAGTAGTAGTTTTTTGGAAGCTTGGTAACCCCTTTCAAACGAAAGTGTTTTTGGCCAGTCTCTGCATGGGGTACTTCAAGAGGAAACAAACCATAGAGATAGAACTTAGAACTACTTCATTTGGTCAAGTTTCAAGGAGCTAGCACAAACCGTGTTTTATTTAGAGTTTCAAACACATCTATCTATATAGCAGAAAACAGAGTGAAACCTAAGAATTCAAAGTGTTATTGGAAACGAACGCTTGAACCTAGAAGAGTGAAAATCGGGCAGCCAAGTGGGCTTACTGAACTGATCATTACCACCAAGTATCATCAAGATTTGGTGAAAAAATGTTTGCTGAGATTTCAGCAAACTAGTAGTTTTTTGGAAGCTTGGCAAACTCTTTCAAACGAAAGTGTTTTTCGCCAGTCTCTGCATGGGGTATTTCAAGAGGAAACAAACCATATAGATAGAACTTAGAACTACTTCATTTGGTCAAGTTTCAAGGAGCTAACATAAACCGTATTTGATTTAGAGTTTCAAACACATCTATCTTTATAGCAGAAAACAGAGTGAAACCTAAAAATTCAAAGTGTTACTGGTAACGAACGCTTGAACCTAGAAGAGTGAAAATTGGGCAGCCAAGAGGGCTTAGTGAACTGATCATTACCACCAAGTATCATCAAGATTTGGTGAAAAAATGTTTGCTGAGATTTCAGCAAACTAGTAGTTTTTTGGAAGCTTGGCAACCCCTTTCAAACGAAAGTGCTTTTCGCCAGTCTCTGCATGGGGTACTTCTAGAGGAAACAAACCACAGAGATAGAACTTAGAACTACTTCATTTGGTCAAGTTTCAAGGAGCTAGCACAAACCGTGTTTGATTTAGAATTCCAAAAAAAGCTATCTATGTAGGAGAAAACAGAGTGAAACCTAAAATTTCAAACTGTTACTGGAAACGAATGCTTCAACCTAGAAGAATAAAAATTGGGCAGCCATGTGGGATTAGTGAACTGATCATTACCACCAAGTATCATCAAGATTTGGTGAAAAAATGTTTGCTGAGATTTCAGCAAACTAGTAGTTTTTTGGAAGCTTGGCAACCCCTTTAAAAAGAAAGTGTTTTTCCCCAGTCTCTGCATGGGGTATTTCAAGAGGAAACAAACCATAGAGATAGAACTTAGAACTACTTCATTTGGTCAATTTTCAAGGAGCTAGCACAAACCGTGTTTGATTTAGAGTTTCAAACACATCTATCTATATAGCAGAAAACAGAGTGAAACCTAAACATTGTAAGTGTTACTGGAAACGAATTCTTGAACCTAGAAGACTGAAAATTGGGCAGCCAAGGGGGCTTAGTGAACTGCTCATTACCACCAAGTATCATCAAGATTTGGTGAAAAAATGTTTGCTGAGATTTCAGCAAACTAGTAGTTTTTTGGAAGCTGGGCAACCCCTTCCAAACGAAAGTGCTTTTCACCAGTCTCTGCATGGGGTACTTCAAGAGGAAACAAACCATAGAGATAGAACTTAGAACTACTTCATTTTGTCAAGTTTCAAGGAGCTAGCACAAACCGTGTTTGATTTAGAATTCCAAACACAGCTATCTATGTAGGAGAAAACAGAGTGAAACCTAAAAATTCAAACTGTTACTGGAAACGAACGCTTCAACCTAGAAGAAAAAAAATTGGGCAGCCAAGTGGGATTAGTGAAGTGATCATTACCAACAAGTATCATCAAGATTTGGTGAAAAAATGTTTGCTGAGATTTCAGCAAACTAGTAGTTTTTTGGAAGCTTGGCAACCCCTTTCAAACAAAAGTGTATTTTGCCAGTCTCTGCATGGGTTACTTCAAGAGGAAACAAACCATAGAGATAGATCTTAGAACTTCTTCACTTGGTCAAGTTTCAAGGAGCTAGCACAAACCGTGTTTGATTTAGAATTCCAAACACAGCTATCTATGTAGGAGAAAACAGAGTGAAACCTAAAAATTCAAAGTGTTACTGGAAACGAACGCTTGAACCTAGAAGAGTGAAAATCGGGCAGCCAAGTGGGCTAACTGAACTGATCATTACCACCAAGTATCATCAAGATTTGGTGAAAAAATGTTTGCTGAGATTTCAGCAAACTAGTAGTTTTTTGGAAGCTTTGCAACCCCTTTCAAACGAAAGTGTTTTTCGCCAGTCTCTGCATGGGGTATTTCAAGAGGAAACAAACCATATAAATAGAACTTAGAACTACTTCATTTGGTCAAGTTTCAAGGAGCTAACACAAACCGTGTTTGATTTAGAGTTTCAAACACATCTATCTATATAGCAGAAAACCGAGTGAAACCTAAAAATTCAAAGTGTTACTGGAAACGAACGCTTGAACCTAGAAGAGTGAAAATCGGGCAGCCAAGTGGGCTAACTGAACTGATCATTACCACCAAGTATCATCAAGATTTGGTGAAAAAATGTTTGCTGAGATTTCAGCAAAATAGTAGTTTTTTGGAAGATTGGCAACCCCTTTCAAACGAAAGTGTTTTTCGCCAGTCTCTGCATGGGGTACTTCAAGAGGAAACAAAAGATAGAGATAGAACTTAGAACTACTTCATTTGGTCAAGTTTCAAGGAGCTAGCACAAACCGTGTTTGATTTAGAGTTTCAAACACAGCTATCTATGTAGGAGAAAACAGAGTAAAACCTAAAAATTCAAACTGTTACTGGAAACGAATGCTTCAATGTAGAAGAATAAAAATTGGGCAGCCAAGTGGGATTAGGGAACTGATCATTACCACCAAGTATCATCAAGATTTGGTGAAAAAATGTATGCTGAGATTTCAGCAAACTAGTAGTTTTTGGAAGCTTGGCAACCCCTTTCAAACGAAAGTGTTATTCGCCAGTCTCTGCATGGGATACTTCAAGAGGAAACAAGCCATAGAGATAGAACTTAGAACTAC
>NW_027512137.1:0-16970 GCF_048772815.1 Callospermophilus lateralis
GTTTGTTTCCTCTTGATGTAGCCTTAAGCAGAGACTGGTGAATAACTCCTTCAATGAAAGGCGTTGTTAGGCTGCCAAAAAACTACCATCTCCTGAAATCACAACATATATTTTTTCTTCCGACCTTCATGATACTTTCAAGTAATGAGCAGTACACCAATCAAACTTGGATGCCCAAGTTTCGTTCTCCTAGGTTGAAGCATTCGTTTGCAGTAACAGTTTGAATTTTTAGGTTTCACTCTGTTTTCTCCTATATTGACAGATGCAGTTCGAACTCTAAATCAACACGGTTTTTGCTAGCTTCTTGAAACTTGACACAATACAGTAGTTCTACATACTATCTCTAAGGTTTGTTTCCTCTTGATGTAGCCTTAAGCAGAGACTGGAGAATAACTCCTTCAATGAAAGGCGTTGTTAGGCTGCCAAAAAACTACAGTCTCCTGAAATCACAACATATATTTTTTCTTCCGACCTTCATGATACTTTCAAGTAATGAGCAGTACACCAATCAAACTTGGATGCCCAAGTTTCGTTCTCCTAGGTTGAAGCATTCGTTTGCAGTAACAGTTTGAATTTTTAGGTTTCACTCTGTTTTCTCCTATATTGACAGATGCAGTTCGAACTCTAAATCAAACACAGTTTGTGCTAGCTTCTTGAAACTTGACACCATACAGTAGTTCTACGTTCTATCTCTAAGTTTTGTTTCCTCTTGATGTAGCCTAATGCAGGGACTGCGAATAACACTTATATGGAAAGGGGTTGCCAAACTTCCAAACACTAGAGTCTCCTGAAATCTCAACATATATTTTTTCATCCAATCTTCATGATACATTCACGTAATGATCAGTACACCAATCCCACTTGGATGCCCAAGTTTCGTTCTCCTAGATTGAAGCATTCGTTTCCAGGAACAGTTTGAATTTTTAGGTTTCACTCTGTTTTCTCCTATATTGACAGATGCAGTTCGAACTCTAAATCAACACGGTTTGTGCTAGCTTCTTGAAACTTGACACAATACAGTAGTTCTATGTTCTATCTCTAAGGTTTGTTTCCTCTTGATGAGCCTTAAGCAAAGACTGGCGAATAACTCATTCAATGAAATCCGTTGTTAGGTTGCCAAAAAACTACAGTCTCCTGTGATCTCAACATATCTTTTTTCTTCCGACCTTCATGATACTTTCAAGTAATGAGCAGTACACCAATCAAACTTGGATGCCCAAGTTTTGTTCTCCTAGGTTGAAGCATTCGTTTGCAATAACAGTTTGAATTTTTAGGTTTCACTCTGTTTTCTCCTATATTGACAGATGCAGTTCGAACTCTAAATCAAACACGGTTTCTGCTAGCTTCTTGAAACTTGACACAATACAGTAGTTCCACGTTCTATCTCTAAGGTTTGTTTCCTCTTGATGTAGCCTTAAGCAGTGACTGGAGAATAACTCCTTCAATGAACGGCGTTGTTAGGCTGCCAAAAAACTACCATCTCTTGATATCACAACATATATTTTTTTCTTCCGACCTTCATGATACTTTCAAGTAATAAGCAGTACACCAATCAAACTTGGATGCCCAAGTTTCGTTCTCCTGGTTGAAGCATTCGTTTGCAGTAACAGTTCGAATTTTTAGGTTTCACTCTGTTTTCTCCTATATTGACAGATGCAGTTCGAACTCTAAATCAAACACAGTTTGTGCTAGCTTCTTGAAACGTGACACAATACAGTCGTTCTACGTTCTATCTCTAAGTTTTGTTTCCTCTTGATGTAGCCTAATGCAGGGACTGCGAAAACACTTATATGGAAAGGGGTTGCCAAACTTCCAAACACTAGATTCTCCTGAAATCTCAACATATATTTTTTCATCCAATCTTAATGATACATTCACGTAATGATCAGTACACCAATCCCACTTGGATGCCCACGTTTAGTTCTCCTAGGTTGAAGCATTCGTTTGCAGTAACAGTTTGAATTTTTAGGTTTCACTCTGTTTTCTTCTATATTGACAGATGCAGTTCGATCTCTAAATCAAACACAGTTTGTGCTAGCTTCTTGAAACTTGACAAAATACAGTAGTTCTACGTTCTATTTCTACGTTTTGTTTCCTCTTGATGTAGCCTAATGCCAGGACTGCGAATAACACATATATGGAAAGGGGTTGCCAAATTTCCAAACACTAGAGTCTCCTGAAATCTCAACATATATTTTTTCTTCCGACCTTCATGATACTTTCAATTAATGAGCAGTACACCAATCAAACTTGGATGCCCAAGTTTCGTTCTCCTAGATTGAAGCATTCGTTTCCAGGAACAGTTTGAATTTTTAGGTTTCACTCTGTTTTCTCCTATATTGACAGATGCAGTTCGAACTCTAAATCAACACGGTTTGTGCTAGCTTCTTGAAACTTGACACAATACAGTAGTTCTACGTTCTATCTCTAAAGTTTGTTTCCTCTTGATGTAGCCTTAAGCAGAGACTGGCGAATAACTCATTCAATGAAATGCGTTGTTAGGTTGCCAAAAAACTACAGTCTCCTGTAATCTCAACATATATTTTTTCTTCCGACCTTCATGATACTTTCAAGTAATGAGCAGTACACCAATCAAACTTGGATGCCCTAGTTTCGTTCTTCTAGGTTGAAGCATTCGTTTGCAGTAACAGTTTGAATTTTTAGGTTTCACTCTGTTTTGTCCTATATTGACAGATGCAGTTCGAACTCTAAATCAACACGGTTTGTGCTAGCTTCTTGAAACTTGACACAATACAGTAGTTCTACGTTCTATCTCTAAGGTTTGTTTCCTCTTGATGTAGCCTTAAGCAGAGACTGGAGAATAACTCCTTCAATGAAAGGTGTTGTTAGGCTGCCAAAAAACTACAGTCTCCTGAAATCACAACATATATTTTTTCTTCCGACCTTCATGATACTTTCAAGTAATGAGCAGTACACCAATCAAACTGGGATGCCCAAGTTTCGTTCTCCTAGGTTGAAGCATTCGTTTGCAGTAACAGTTTGAATTTTTAGGTTTCACTCTGTTTTCTCCTATATTGACAGATGCAGTTCGAACTCTTAATCAAACACGGTTTCTGCTAGCTTCATGAAACTTGACACAATACAGTAGTTCTACGTTCTATCTCTAAGGTTTTTTCCTCTTGATGTAGCCTTAAGCAGAGACTGGAGAATAACTCCTTCAATGAAAGGCGTTGTTAGGCTGCCAAAAAACTACCATCGCCTGAAATCACAACATATATTTTTTCTTCCGACCTTCATGATACTTTCAAGTAATGAGCAGTACACGAATCAAACTTGGATGCCCAAGATTCATTCTCCTAAGTTGAAGCATTCGTTTGCAGTAACAGTTTGAATTTTTAGGTTTCACTCTGTTTTCCCCGATATTGACAGATGCAGTTCGAACTCTAAATCAAACACAGTTTGTGCTATCTTCTTGAAACTTGACACAATACAGTAGTTCTACGTTCTATCTCTAAGTTTTGTTTCCTCTTGATGTAGGCTAATGCATGGACTGGGAATAACCCTTATAAGGAAAGGGGTTGCCAAACTTCCAAACACTAGAGTCTCCTGAATTCTCAACATATATTTTTTCATCCAATCTTCATGAAACATTCACGTAATGATCAGTACACCAATCCCACTTGGATGCCAAAGTTTAGTTCTCCTAGATTGAAGCATTCGTTTATGGGAAGAGGTTGAATTTTTAGGTTTCACTCTGTTTTCTCCTATATTGACAGATGCAGTTCGAACTCTAAATCAACACGGTTTCTGCTAGCTTCTTGAAACTTGACACAATACAGTAGTTCTACCTTCTATCTCTAAGGTTTGTTTTCTCTTGATGTAGCCTTAAGCAAAGACTGGTGAATAACTCATTCAATGAAATCCGTTGTTAGGTTGCCAAAAAACTACAGTCTCCTGTAATCTCAACATATATTTTTTCTTCTGACCTTCATGATACTTTCAAGTAATGAGCAGTACACCAACAAAACTTGGATGCCCAAGTTTTGTTCTACTAGGTTGAAGCATTCGTTTGCAGTAACAGTTTGAATTTTTAGTTTTCACTCTGTTTTCTCCTATATTGACAGATGCAGTTCGAACTCTAAATCAAACACGATTTCTGCTAGCTTCTTGAAACTTGACACAATACAGTAGTTCTACGTTCTATCTCTAAGGTTTGTTTCCTCTTGATGTAGCCTTAAGCAGAGACTGGAGAATAACCCCCTCAATAAAAGGCGTTGTTAGGTTGCCAAAAAACTACAGTCTCCTGTAATCTCAACATATATTTTTCCTTCCGAACTTCATGATCCTTTCAAGTAATGAGCAGTACACCAATCAAACTTGAATGCCCTAGTTTTGTTCTTCTAGGTTGAAGCATTCGTTTGCAGTAACAGTTTGAATTTTTAGGTTTCACTCTGTTTTCTCCTATATTGACAGATGCAGTTCGAACTCTAAATCAACACGGTTTGTGCTAGCTTCTTGAAACTTGACACAATACAGTAGTTCTAAGTTCTATCTCTAAGGTTTGTTTCCTCTTGATGTAGCCTTAAGCAAAGACTGGTGAATAACTCATTCAATGAAAGGCGTTGTTAGGTTGCCAAAAAACTACAGTCTCCTGTAATCTCAACATATATTTTTTCTTCCGACCTTCATGATACTTTCAAGTAATGAGCAGTACACCAATCAAACTTGCATGAACAAGTTTGGTTCTCCTAGGTTGAAGCATTCGTTTGCAGTAACAATTTGAATTTTTAGGTTTCACTCTGTTTTCTCCTATATTGACAGATGCAGTTCGAACTCTAAATCAAACTCGGTTTCTGCTAGCTTCTTGAAACTTGACACAATACAGTAGTTCTACGTTCTATCTGTAAGGTTTGTTTCCTCTTGATGTAGCCTTAAACAGAGACTGGAGAATAACTCCTTCAATGAAAGGCGTTGTTAGGTTGCCAAAAAACTACAGTCTGTGTAATCTCAACATATATTTTTTCTTCCGAACTTCATGATAATTTCAAGTAATGAGCAGTACACCAATCAAACTTGGATGCCCTAGTTTCGTTCTTCTAGGTTGAAGCATTCGTTTGCTGTAACAGTTTGAATTTTTAGGTTTCACTCTGTTTTCTCCTATATTGACAGATGCAGTTCGAACTCTAAATCAACACGGTTTGTGCTAGCTTCTTGAAACTTGACACAATACAGTAGGTCTACGTTCTGTCTCTAAGGTTTGTTTCCTCTTGATGTAGCCTTAAGCAAAGACTGGCGAATAACTCATTCAATTAAATGCGTTGTTAGGTTTCCAAAAAACTACAGTCTCCTGTAATCTCAACATATATTTTTTCATCCGACCTTCATGACACTTTCAAGTAATGAGTGTTACACCATTCAAACTTGGATGATCTAGTTTCGTTCTTCTAGGTTGAAACATTCGTTTGCAGTAACAGTTTGAATTTTTAGGTTACACTCTGTTTTCTCCTATATTGACAGATGCAGTTCGAACTCTAAATCAACACGGTTTGTGCTAGCTTCTTGAAACTTGACACAATATAGTAGTTCTACGTTCTATCTCTATGGTTTGTTTCCTCTTGATGTAGCATTAAGCAGAGAATGGCGAATAACTCATTCAATGAAAGGCATTGTTAGGCTGCCAAAAAACTACAGTCTCCTGAAATCACAACCTATATTTTTTCTTCCGACCTTCATGATACTTTCAAGTAATGAGCAGGACACCAATCAAACTTGGATGCCCAAGTTTCATTCTCCTAGGTTGAAGCATTCTTTTGCAGTAACAGTTTGAATTTTTAGGTTTCACTCTGTTTTCTCTTATATTGACAGATGCAGTTCGAACTCTAAATCAAACACAGTTTGTGCTAGCTTCTTGAAACTTGACACAATACAGTAGTTCTACGTTCTATCTCTAAGGTTTGTTTCCTCTTGATGTAGCCTTAAGCAGAGACTGGAGAATAACTCCTTCAATGAAAGGCGTTGTTAGGCTGCCAAAAAACTACCATCTCCTGAAATCTCAACATATATTTTTTCTTCCGACCTTCATGATACTTTCAAGTAATGAGCAGTACACCAATAAACTTGGATGCCCTAGTTTCGTTCTTCTAGGTTGAAGCATTCGTTTGCAGTAACAGTTTGAATTTTTAGGTTTCACTCTGTTTTCTCCTATATTGACAGATGCAGTTCGAACTCTAAATCAACACGGTTTGTGCTAGCTTCATGAAACTTGACACAGTACAGTAGTTCTACGTTCTATCTCTAAGGTTTCTTTCCTCTTGATGTAGCCTTAAGCAGAGACTGGCGAATAACTCATTCAATGAAATGTGTTGTCAGGTTGCCAAAAAACTACTGTATCCTGTAATCTCAACATATATTTTTTCTTCCGAACTTCATGATACTTTCAAGTAATGAGGAGTACACCAATCAAACTTGGATGCCCTAGTTTCGTTCTTCTAGGTTGAAGCATTCGTTTGCAGTAACAGTTTGAATTTTTAGGTTTCACTCTGTTTTCTCCTATATTGACAGATGCAGTTCGAACTCTAATCAACACGGTTTGTGCTAGCTTCTTGAAACTTGACACAATACAGTAGTTCTACGTTCTATCTCTAAGGTTTGTTTCCTCTTGATGTAGCCTTAAGCAGATACTGGCGAATAACTCATTCAATGAAATGCGTTGTTATGTTGCCAAAAAACTACAGTCTTCTGTAATCTCAACATATATTCTTTCTTCCGACCTTCATGATACTTTCAAGTAATGAGCAGTACACCAATCAAACTTGGATGCCCTAGTTTCGTTCTCCTTGGTTGAAGCATTCTTTTGCAGTAACAGTTTGAATTTTTAGGTTTCACTCTGTTTTCTCCTATATTGACAGATGCAGTTCGAACTCTAAATCAAACACAGTTTGTGCTAGCTTCTTGAAACTTGACACAATACAGTAGTTCTACGTTCTATCTCTAAGGTTTGGTTCCTCTTGATGTAGCCTTAAGCAGAGACTGGAGAATAACTCCTTTAATGAAAGGCGTTGTTAGGCTGCCAAAAAACTACCATCTCCTGAAATCACAACATATATTTTTTCTTCCGATCTTCATGATACTTTCAAGTAATAAGCAGTACACCAATCAAACTTGGATGCCCAAGTTTCGATCTCCTAGGTTCAAGCATTCGTTTGCAGTAACAGTTTGAATTTTTAGGTTTCACTCTGTTTTCTCCTATATTGACAGATGCAGTTCGAACTCTAAATCAAACACAGTTTGTGCTATCTTCTTGAAACTTGACACAATACAGTAGTTCTACGTTCTATCTCTAAGTTTTGTTTCCTCTTGATGTAGTCTAATGCAGGGACTGGGAATAACACTTATATGGAAAGGGGTTGCCAAACTTCCAAACACTAGAGTCTCCTGAAATCTCAACATATATTTTTTCATCCAGTCTTCATGATACAGTCACGTAATGATCAGTACACCAATCCCACTTGGATGCCCAAGTTTAGTTCTCCTAGATTGAAGCATTCGTTTATAGGAAGAGGTTGAATTTTTAGGTTTCACTCTGTTTTCTCCTATATTGACAGATGCAGTTCGAACTCTAAATCAACATGGTTTGTGCTAGCTTCTTGAAACTTGACACAATACAGTAGTTCTACGTTCTATGTCTAAGGTTTCTTTCCACTTGATGTAGCCTTAAGCAGAGACTGGCGAATAACTCATTCAATGAAATGCGTTGTTAGGTTGCCAAAAAACTACAGTCTCCTGTAATCTCAACATGTATTTTTTCTTACGACCTTCACGATACTTTCAAGTAATGAGCAGTACACCAATCAACCTAGGATGCCCTAGTTTCGTTCTTCTAGGTTGAAGCATTCGTTTGCAGTAACAGTTTGAATTTTTAGGTTTCACTCTGTTTTCTCCTATATTGACAGATGCAGTTCGAACTCTAAATCAAACACGGTTTCTGCTAGCTTCTTGAAACTTGACACAATACAGTATTTCTACGTTCTATCTCTAAGGTTTGTTTCGTCTTTATGTAGCCTTAAGCAGAGACTGGAGAATAACTCAATCAATGAAAGGCATTGTTAGGCTGCCAAAAAACTACAGTCTCCTGTAATCACAACATATATTTTTTCTTCCGAACTTCATGATACTTTCAAGTAATGAGCAGGACACCAATCAAACTTGGATGCCCAAGTTTCGTTCTCCTAGGTTGAAGCATTCTTTTGCAGTAACAGTTTGAATTTTTAGGTTTCACTCTGTTTTCTCCTATATTGACAGATGCAGTTCGAACTCTAAATCAAACACAGTTTGTGCTAGCTTCTTGAAACTTGACACAATACAGTAGTTCTACGTTGTGTCTCTAAGGTTTGTTTCGTCTTGATGTAGCCTTAAGCAGATACTGGCGAATAACTCATTCAATGAAATGCGTTGTTAGGTTGCCAAAAAACTACAGTCTCCTGTAATCTCAACATATATTCTTTCTTCCGACCTTCATGATACTTTCAAGTAATGAGCAGTACACCAATCAAACTTGGATGCCCTAGTTTCGTTCTCCTTGGTTGAAGCATTCTTTTGCAGTAACAGTTTGAATTTTTAGGTTTCACTCTGTTTTCTCCTATATTGACAGATGCAGTTCGAACTCTAAATCAAACACAGTTTGTGCTAGCTTCTTGAAACTTGACACAATACAGTAGTTCTACGTTCTATCTCTAAGGTTTGGTTCCTCTTGATGTAGCCTTAAGCAGAGACTGGAGAATAACTCCTTTAATGAAAGGCGTTGTTAGGCTGCCAAAAAACTACCATCTCCTGAAATCACAACATATATTTTTTCTTCCGATCTTCATGATACTTTCAAGTAATAAGCAGTACACCAATCAAACTTGGATGCCCAAGTTTCGATCTCCTAGGTTCAAGCATTCGTTTGCAGTAACAGTTTGAATTTTTAGGTTTCACTCTGTTTTCTCCTATATTGACAGATGCAGTTCGAACTCTAAATCAAACACAGTTTGTGCTATCTTCTTGAAACTTGACACAATACAGTAGTTCTACGTTCTATCTCTAAGTTTTGTTTCCTCTTGATGTAGTCTAATGCAGGGACTGGGAATAACACTTATATGGAAAGGGGTTGCCAAACTTCCAAACACTAGAGTCTCCTGAAATCTCAACATATATTTTTTCATCCAGTCTTCATGATACAGTCACGTAATGATCAGTACACCAATCCCACTTGGATGCCCAAGTTTAGTTCTCCTAGATTGAAGCATTCGTTTATAGGAAGAGGTTGAATTTTTAGGTTTCACTCTGTTTTCTCCTATATTGACAGATGCAGTTCGAACTCTAAATCAACATGGTTTGTGCTAGCTTCTTGAAACTTGACACAATACAGTAGTTCTACGTTCTATGTCTAAGGTTTCTTTCCACTTGATGTAGCCTTAAGCAGAGACTGGCGAATAACTCATTCAATGAAATGCGTTGTTAGGTTGCCAAAAAACTACAGTCTCCTGTAATCTCAACATGTATTTTTTCTTACGACCTTCACGATACTTTCAAGTAATGAGCAGTACACCAATCAACCTAGGATGCCCTAGTTTCGTTCTTCTAGGTTGAAGCATTCGTTTGCAGTAACAGTTTGAATTTTTAGGTTTCACTCTGTTTTCTCCTATATTGACAGATGCAGTTCGAACTCTAAATCAAACACGGTTTCTGCTAGCTTCTTGAAACTTGACACAATACAGTATTTCTACGTTCTATCTCTAAGGTTTGTTTCGTCTTTATGTAGCCTTAAGCAGAGACTGGAGAATAACTCAATCAATGAAAGGCATTGTTAGGCTGCCAAAAAACTACAGTCTCCTGTAATCACAACATATATTTTTTCTTCCGAACTTCATGATACTTTCAAGTAATGAGCAGGACACCAATCAAACTTGGATGCCCAAGTTTCGTTCTCCTAGGTTGAAGCATTCTTTTGCAGTAACAGTTTGAATTTTTAGGTTTCACTCTGTTTTCTCCTATATTGACAGATGCAGTTCGAACTCTAAATCAAACACAGTTTGTGCTAGCTTCTTGAAACTTGACACAATACAGTAGTTCTACGTTGTGTCTCTAAGGTTTGTTTCGTCTTGATGTAGCCTAAGCAGATACTGGCGAATAACTCATTCAATGAAATGCGTTGTTAGGTTGCCAAAAAACTACAGTCTCCTGTAATCTCAACATATATTCTTTCTTCCGACCTTCATGATACTTTCAAGTAATGAGCAGTACACCAATCAAACTTGGATGCCCTAGTTTCGTTCTCCTAGGTTGAAGCATTCTTTTGCAGTAACAGTTTGAATTTTTAGGTTTCACTCTGTTTTCTCCTATATTGACAGATGCAGTTCGAACTCTAAATCAAACACAGTTTGTGCTAGCTTCTTGAAACTAGACACAATACAGTAGTTCTACGTTCTATCTCTAAGGTTTGGTTCCTCTTGATGTAGCCTTAAGCAGAGACTGGAGAATAACTCCTTCAATGAAAGGCGTTGTTAGGCTGCCAAAAAACTACCATCTCCTGAAATCACAACATATATTTTTTCTTCCGATCTTCATGATACTTTCAAGTAATAAGCAGTACACCAATCAAACTTGGATGCCCAAGTTTCGTTCTCCTAGGTTGAAGCATTCGTTTGCAGTAACAGTTTGAATTTTTACGTTTCACTCTGTTTTCTCCTATATTGACAGATGCAGTTTGAACTCTAAATCAAACACAGTTTGTGCTATCTTCTTGAAACTTGACACAATACAGTAGTTCTACGTTCTATCTCTAAGTTTTGTTTCCTCTTGATGTAGGCTAATGCAGGGACTGGGAATAACACTTATATGGAAAGGGGTTGCCAAACTTCCAAACACTAGAGTCTCCTGAATTCTCAACATATATTTTTTCATCCAATCTTCATGATACATTCACGTAATGATCAGTACACCAATCCCACTTGGATGCCCAAGTTTAGTTCTCCTAGATTGAAGCATTCGTTTATGGGAAGAGGTTGAATTTTTAGGTTTCACTCTGTTTTCTCCTATATTGACAGATGCAGTTCGAACTCTAAATCAACACGGTTTCTGCTAGCTTCTTGAAACTTGACACAATACAGTAGTTCTACCTTCTATCTCTAAAGTTTGTTTTCTCTTGATGTAGCCTTAAGCAAAGACTGGTGAATAACTCATTCAATGAAAGGCGTTGTTAGGTTGCCAAAAAACTACAGTCTCCTGTAATCTCAACATATATTTTTTCTTCCGACCTTCATGATACTTTCAAGTAATGAGCAGTACACCAATCAAACATGGATGCCCAAGTTTTGTTCTCCTAGGTTGAAGCATTCGTTTGCAGTAACAGTTTGAATTTTTAGGTTTAACTCTGATTTCTCCTATATTGACAGATGCAGTTCGAACTCTAAATCAAACACGGTTTCTGCTAGCTTCTTGAAACTTGACACAATACAGTAGTTCTACGTTTTATCTGTAAGGTTTGTTTCCTCTTGATGTAGCCTTAAGCAGAGACTGGAGAATAACTCCTTCAATGAAAGGCGTTGTTAGGTTGCCAAAAAACTACAGTCTCCTGTAATCTCAACATATATTTTTTCTTCCGACCTTCATGATACTTTCAAGTAATGAGCAGTACACCAATCAAACTTGGATGCCCTAGTTTCGTTCTTCTAGGTTGAAGCATTCGTTTGCAGTAACAGTTTGAATTTTTAGGTTTCACTCTGTTTTCTCCTATATTGACAGATGCAGTTCGAAATCTAAATCAACACGGTTTGTGCTAGCTTCTTGAAACTTGACACAATTCAGTAGTTCTACGTTCTATCTCTAAGGTTTGTTTCCTCTTGATGTAGCCTTAAGCAGATACTGGCGAATAACTCATTCAATGAAATGCGTTGTTAGGTTGCCAAAAAACTACAGTCTCCTGTAATCTCAACATATATTCTTTCTTCCGACCTTCATGATACTTTCAAGTAATGAGCAGTACACCAATCAAACTTGGATGCCCTAGTTTCGTTCTCCTAGGTTGAAGCATTCTTTTGCAGTAACAGTTTGAATTTTTAGGTTTCACTCTGTTTTCTCCTATATTGACAGATGCAGTTCGAACTCTAAATCAAACACAGTTTGTGCTAGCTTCTTGAAACTTGACACAATACAGTAGTTCTACGTTCTATCTCTAAGGTTTGGTTCCTCTTGATGTAGCCTTAAGCAGAGACTGGAGAATAACTCCTTCAATGAAAGGCGTTGTTAGGCTGCCAAAAAACTACCATCTCCTGAAATCACAACATATATTTTTTCTTCCGATCTTCATGATACTTTCAAGTAATAAGCAGTACACCAATCAAACTTGGATGCCCAAGTTTCGTTCTCCTAGGTTGAAGCATTCGTTTGCAGGAACAGTTTGAATTTTTAGGTTTCATTCTTTTTTCTCCTATATTGACAGATGCAGTTCGAACTCTAAATCAAACTCGGTTTCTGCTAGCTTCTTGAAACTTGACACAATACAGTAGTTCTACGTTCTATCTTTAAGGTTTGTTTCCTCTTGATGTAGCCTTAAGCAGAGACTGGAGAATAACTCCTTCAATGAAAGGCGTCGTTAGGTTGCCAAAAAACTACAGTCTCCTGTAATCTCAACATATATTTTTTCTTCCGACCTTCATGATACTTTCAAGTAATGAGCAGTACACCAATCAAACATGGATGCCCAAGTTTTGTTCTCCTAGGTTGAAGCATTCGTTTGCAGTAACAGTTTGAATTTTTAGGTTTAACTCTGATTTCTCCTATATTGACAGATGCAGTTCGAACTCTAAATCAAACACGGTTTCTGCTAGCTTCTTGAAACTTGCCACAATACAGTAGTTCTACGTTCTATCTCTAAGGTTTTTTTCGTCTTGATGTAGCCTTAAGCAGAGACTGGAGAATAACTCATTCAATGAAAGGCATTGTTAGGCTGCCAAAAAACTACAGTCTCCTGAAATCACAACATATATTTTTTCTTCCGACCTTCATGATACTTTCACGTAATGAGCAGGACACCAATCAAACTTGGATACCCAAGTTTCATTCTCCTAGGTTGAAGCATTCTTTTGCAGTAACAGTTTATATTTTTAGGTTTCACAATGTTTTCTCCTATATTGACAGGTGCAGTTCGAACTCTAAATCAAAAACAGTTTGTGCTAGCTTCTTGAATCTTGACACAATACAGTAGTTCTACGTTCTATCTCTAAGGTTTGTTTCCTCTTGATGTAGCCTTAAGCAGAGACTGGAGAATAACTCCTTCAATGAAAGGCGTTGTTAGGCTGCCAAAAAACTACCATCTCCTGAAATCACAACATATATTTTTTCTTCCAATCTTCATGATACTTTCAAGTAAGAAGCAGTACACCAATCAAACTTGGATGCCCAAGTTTAGTTATCCTAGGTTGAAGCATTCGTTTGCAGTAACAGTTTGAATTTTTAGGTTTCACTCTGTTTTCTCCTATATTGACAGATGCAGTTCGAACTCTAAATCAAACACAGTTTGTGCTAGCTTCTTGAAACTTGACACAATACAGTAGTTCTACGTTCTATCTCTAAGGTTTGTTTCGTCTTTATGTAGCCTTAAGCAGAGACTGGAGAATAACTCATTCAATGAAAGGCATTGTTAGGCTGCCAAAAAACTACAGTCTCCTGTAATCACAACATATATTTTTTCTTCCGAACTTCATGATACTTTCAAGTAATGAGCAGGACACCAATCAAACTTGGATGCCCAAGTTTCGTTCTCCTAGGTTGAAGCATTCTTTTGCAGTAACAGTTTGAATTTTTAGGTTTCACTCTGTTTTCTCCTATATTGACAGATGCAGTTCGAACTCTAAATCAAACACAGTTTGTGCTAGCTTCTTGAAACTTGACACAATACAGTAGTTCTACGTTCTATCTCTAAGGTTTGTTTCCTCTAGATGTAGCCTTAAGCAGATACTGGCGAATAACTCATTCAATGAAATGCGTTGTTAGGTTGCCAAAAAACTACAGTCTCCTGTAATCTCAACATATATTTTTTCTTCCGACCTTCATGATACTTTCAAGTAATGAGCAGTACACCAATCAAACTTGGATGCCCTAGTTTCGTTCTCCTAGGTTGAAGCATTCTTTTGCAGTAACAGTTTGAATTTTTAGGTTTCACTCTGTTTTCTCCTATATTGACAGATGCAGTTCGAACTCTAAATCAAACACAGTTTGTGCTAGCTTCTTGATACTAGACACAATACAGTAGTTCTACGTTCTATCTCTAAGGTTTGTTTCCTCTTGATGTAGCCTTAAGCAGAGACTGGAGAATAACTCCTTCAATGAAAGGCGTTGTTAGGCTGCCAAAAAACTACCATCTCCTGAAATCACAACATATATTTTTTCTTCCGATCTTCATGATACTTTCAAGTAATAAGCAGTACACCAATCAAACGTGGATGCCCAAGTTTCGTTCTCCTAGGTTGAAGCATTCGTTTGCAGTAACAGTTTGAATTTTTAGGTTTCACTCTGTTTTCTCCTATATTGACAGATGCAGTTCGAACTCTAAATCAAACACAGTTTGTGCTATCTTCTTGAAACTTGACACAATACAGTAGTTCTACGTTCTATCTCTAAGTTTTGTTTCCTCTTGATGTAGGCTAATGCAGGGACTGGGAATAACACTTATATGGAAAGGGGTTGCCAAACTTCCAAACACTAGAGTCTCCTGAATCCTCAACATATATTTTGTCATCCAATCTTCATGATACATTCACGTAATGATCAGTACACCAATCCCACTTGGATGCCCAAGTTTAGTTCTCCTAGATTGAAGCATTCGTTTATAGGAAGGGGTTGAATTTTTAGGTTTCACTCTGTTTTCTCCTATATTGACAGATGCAGTTCGAACTCTAAATCAACACGGTTTGTGCTAGCTTCTTGAATCTTGACACAATACAGTAGTTCTAAGTTCTATCTCTAAGGTTTGTTTCCTCTTGATGTAGCCTTAAGCAAAGACTGGAGAATAACTCATTCAATGAAAGGCGTTGTTAGGTTGCCAAAAAACTACAGTCTCCTGTAATCTCAACATATATTTTTTCTTCCGACCTTCATGATACTTTCAAGTAATGAACAGTACACCAATCAAATTTGGATGCCCCAGTTTTGTTCTCCTAGGTTGAAGCATTCGTTTGCAGTAACAGTTTGAATTTTTAGGTTTCACTCTGTTTTCTCCTATATTGACAGATGCAGTTCGAACTCTAAATCAAACTCGGTTTCTGCTAGCTTCTTGAAACTTGACACAATACAGTAGTTCTACGTTCTATCTTTAAGGTTTGTTTCCTCTTGATGTAGCCTTAAGCAGAGACTGGAGAATAACTCCTTCAATGAAAGGCGTTGTTAGGTTGCCAAAAAACTACAGTCTCCTGTAATCTCAACATATATTTTTTCTTCTGACCTTCATGATACTTTCAAGTAATGAACAGTACACCAATCAAACTTGGATGCCCAAGTTGTGTTCTCCTAGGTTGAAGCATTCGTTTCCAGTAACAGTTTGAATTTTTAGGTTTCAATCTGTTTTCTCCTATATTGACAGATGCAGTTCGAACTCTAAATCAAACACGGTTTCTGCTAGCTTCTTGAAACTTGCCACAATACAGTAGTTCTACGTTCTATCTCTAAGGTTTTTTTCGTCTTGATGTAGCCTTAAGCAGAGACTGGAGAATAACTCATTCAATGAAAGGCATTGTTAGGCTGCCAAAAAACTACAGTCTCCTGAAATCACAACATATATTTTTTCTTCCGACCTTCATGATACTTTCAAGTAATGAGCAGGACACCAATCAAACTTGGATACCCAAGTTTCATTCTCCTAGGTTGAAGCATTCTTTTGCAGTAACAGTTTATATTTTTAGGTTTCACAATGTTTTCTCCTATATTGACAGGTGCAGTTCGAACTCTAAATCAAAAACAGTTTGTGCTAGCTTCTTGAAACCTGACACAATACAGTAGTTCTACGTTCTATCTCTAAGGTTTGTTTCCTCTTGATGTAGCCTTAAGCAGAGACTGGAGAATAACTCCTTCAATGAAAGGCGTTGTTAGGCTGCCAAAAAACTACCATCTCCTGAAATCACAACATATATTTTTTCTTCCAATCTTCATGATATTTTCAAGTAAGAAGCAGTACACCAATCAAACTTGGATGCCCAAGTTTCGTTCTCCTAGGTTGAAGCATTCGTTTGCAGTAACAGTTTGAATTTTTAGGTTTCAATCTGTTTTCTCCTATATTGACAGATGCAGTTCGAACTCTAAATCAAACACAGTTTGTGCTAGCTTCTTGAAACTTGACACAATACAGTAGTTCTACGTTCTATCTCTAAGGTTTGTTTCCTCTAGATGTAGCCTTAAGCAGATACTGGCGAATAACTCATTCAATGAAATGCGTTGTTAGGTTGCCAAAAAACTACAGTCTCCTGTAATCTCAACATATATTTTTTCTTCCGACCTTCATGATACTTTCAAGTAATGAGCAGTACACCAATCAAACTTGGATGCCCTAGTTTCGTTCTCCTAGGTTGAAGCATTCTTTTGCAGTAACAGTTTGAATTTTTAGGTTTCACTCTGTTTTCTCCTATATTGACAGATGCAGTTCGAACTCTAAATCAAACACAGTTTGTGCTAGCTTCTTGATACTAGACACAATACAGTAGTTCTACGTTCTATCTCTAAGGTTTGTTTCCTCTTGATGTAGCCTTAAGCAGAGACTGGAGAATAACTCCTTCAATGAAAGGCGTTGTTAGGCTGCCAAAAAACTACCATCTCCTGAAATCACAACATATATTTTTTCTTCCGATCTTCATGATACTTTCAAGTAATAAGCAGTACACCAATCAAACGTGGATGCCCAAGTTTCGTTCTCCTAGGTTGAAGCATTCGTTTGCAGTAACAGTTTGAATTTTTAGGTTTCACTCTGTTTTCTCCTATAT
>NW_027512138.1:0-16964 GCF_048772815.1 Callospermophilus lateralis
GGCATAGGACCTTGTACATTGGAATATTGAATTTAGAGGAGAACATCCAGTCAAAAAGGGATATTCAGTAGGATTAGGAAGATAGTCGGTAGGTTTAGGAAGAAGAGTGAGTATAGAATTTGGACCAAAAGTTCTTTAGCAATAGACTTTCGGTTGTGGAGTGAATGTAAATGTCAGCACATATGAAGAGTCAGTCACTATGTTGAACTGGGGAAAATATGTAGAAAAGCAGATATCAATAGAAACATTACGAAATCAGGCAAAGTATAAAGTGAGTGATAGAATTAGACATTTTCAACAGGGTTGAGTTTGAATATATAAATTAGGAAAAAAACAAATATGTAGTCACCAATACGATTGACAATTGACAGCATTAGGCAACCTGGACATGGATGTTTTTAGAAATCCATGTTCACTTTCCATTTAGGCTTTGGTACAATCATAAGTGTGACCTTTCCATTTTTTGTCCAGAATATTACTGTGATAATGAGGTGACATGAGTATTTCTTTCACCATTTCTGGGAGCAATATATTGAAGATGTAAAATGAGAATCGGGGGTACAAAGAGGTGTACCCTGTTTCTAGGAACATAGAGAAAAAGCATGAATAGACCATACTGTGAATAAATAATATAACTTTTTTGAACTTTAAATAATGAATTGAACTGATATCTGAAAAATTAAAGGAAATCGTATATTGATATACAATCATTCATTCCAACCAGGTATATATGTAATGGAAATATTAGTGTTTTGGTTTATCATGAAGAGTGTGTGAGTTTTGCTTCAAAATGATTATGGAAATTCAAAATAATGTGTTTGGAAAGAAGTCTCATGAAAAGACCAGTCAAGAAACCCTGACAATACATGTGTTCTGAAGCAAGAAGTGGTGAAAGTTGAAACAAATGCTTATTAATTGGTGAACTTGTGGATGAAATGTATATTCTGTGATGTGCAAAAACTGAAGAAACAATAATGTACCAGTGTCGAATACAAATGAATGACAAATTACATATCATGTCCCATAGGAGTCTACTTGCATTGATGTTAGACTGGGTCAGTTACTGTAGAATAGTTAGGATTTGTATGCACCATTCACTGAAGTTAGTTTTCAGTACTAGGAAACAAATATGTATTTCAGGTGGATGAATATTTCTGATTATAATCTTGTGAAAAGTGGATTATAAATCCACATACATGAACATGAAAAAATTTAGAGAGTGTATATTAGACACATATATTTCATATTTTGAAAAATTTGGAGAGTATATCTATATCTATATCTATATGTATATCTATATATATACACACACACACACACACACACACACACACACACAACACTCACAGACATTAAAAAGTACCAATATAATTGCCAATCGAAATTCATCAGTAAATATGTATCATCCACAAATGCAAAAATATTTATTTTACTGAACATGAGTTAATGTATAATGTTGTTCTACTAGGACCCTCTCCTATAGGTTGAATTTTCATTTCCAACAGCATTTAGGAGGAGTGAACTCTTCTCACAATTTGTATCTGCCAAGACAGCCACCTCACAAAAATGTACGTGTGATACCTGGTAGCATTCTATATATGCATATAAATATACATGTGTGAATAGGCTACAGAAAAGGGAAACAAGAATTCACATATTTGTTAAGTTTAAATCACATGGAGAATATTTCAATTAAAATTTGACTAGATTTATAACTCCTACCTTATATAATGCAAATGTCAAGTCCAACTATACAACATGTCTCCTCTGAAGTAGTTGTATTTCTAATGTGTTGGGTTAATTTTCTCCATTATATTAGGATGAATAGTCTGAGTCTACTAGGTATGGGTTAGTGTCAGGGATTCAGTACTTCGAATGGAAATTTGGAAAATGAATCCAATGTGTATGTAAATATATGCTGCACAAATATCCTCCCGCTCTCATCCAGAACAATGCCTTGACATTACCTTCACCCCAAGTAAGACACAATTAGAGGAGAAGAGTTACAAAATCAGTGAATACATA
Source organism: Callospermophilus lateralis (assembly GCF_048772815.1). NCBI lineage: Eukaryota > Metazoa > Chordata > Mammalia > Rodentia > Sciuridae > Callospermophilus > Callospermophilus lateralis. Next base: position 2,026 of record NW_027512138.1, read on the forward strand.
TCTGGAATGGAAAATGCTCAGGAGTTCACAACCTTGGAGGTGGTAGAGGAGTTTCCAAAACTAAGGGACAGGGTAAACACTCCACAAACATGGAGCTCTGCTGGCCTAAAAACTTTTTGAGAAACTGCCTCTGAGCTTCCACACTTGAAATATATGTTGTTTTCAGGAGATTTGGCTTCCTCTGTAGTGAGACCATCAAAGCTGGGTCTGCATCTATGTGACCTGGAGGACATGGTTTCTTATTTTCCAATGAACAAGATGAAGCAGTGCTGAGCTGAATCCTCTCTTTGTAGGTAAACTGAGGCCACTGGGGACTAAGTGTCTCCCCGTGTGGACTGTGATGCCATTTGGTCCTTCTCCACTGTTTGTGGTGTTTTTGCTGCTGCACTGTGAGTTTGGTATTTGTTTCACGAAATACTAGGAGCTAAACTGGGACACAGTGCTGGAGGGAGTTCTGTCACGTGTGGTGGGTCAGGGTCTGCAAGAAAATGCACCAACTAGGCTCCTATCTCTCACAGCTTGCCACATTGCCCCCTTGTCCATATCAACATGATTCTTAATTTTCCTCTGAAAACTCTCCATATAACAAGGTGCCTTTACATATAAGAGTCTGCTGGCTGCACCATGTCAGTTACAAGCCATTTGGAATCCAATGGTAGATCCACATGGCCCTACCACGGATGTTTTATCAAACACCTCCCCACCACTGCTCTAGACCCACTACTCAGCAGGCTCCAACTTACTGGCATCTCTGTTCTACACCATTTTCATGAAACTCAGTAAATCAAGGCACTGTCTGCTATACTCATGATGAGCAACAGGACATCCAATGTTTCTCCAGTGCCACCTGGTCATAGGAATTTCAAAAATTTCATGGTATTTATCTAGCCATTTTTCAAGCATGAAGTTGGAGGCACTGTGGGTTTCAGTTCATTCAGCAAACATTAAATGGTGAGGAAGCTCATTTCAATGAAATCTCTGGAGAACTCTCACAGGCACGGCTTCCCAAAGAGTGGCCAAAGGTCACATTTGGCCAGGCCCATTGAGGTCTACAATGTGAGGTCCATGTGTGTTTTGACTCTCAACTATGGCTGCCAATTCTTTAAGAATAAAATCATGTGATATCCTTGCTGAGATTCACAGGCCTCTGTGGAAATCCACCCGGGGCCTAGGTCTCAGTTTACAAGAGCGACTTTCATCCGTGGCCTCTTAAAATCCCAACAAAATTCATGGCAATGCTTCTCTGAGTTCAGTTCCAAAACCCAGTCTCTAAAGGGAATCACACCAGAGTTCAAGCCACGTGCACCCAGTCATTTTTTCCAATGCCACACAAATGACCAAAATTAAAACCAAAACACTCCCACATGGCCCTCATCTTATTCCATATAGTCAATCATCTTAACCTCTGGCTGGAGGTTTCCATGAGGGGCGCAGCCCAAGACAGTGTGCAAAATCAGCTCCTTTGCCCCTCATTTGCCTAAAGTCAGGGTAGCCTGGACACCGTTTCTGTGAACCAGGAGTGAACAAATAAGCCTGCCGTTAATACTTCTGTGTTTCTCCAATTTGAGGCCTACTGATTTTAGGTATCGATTCTTTAGGTGATTTAGAGTCATGCGAAAACACAAGCACCTCTGCAGGGCTTTGAAGAACTCATTTGACCCAAAGAATCCCTATTGTCATTTGATGGAGTGCAGGAACCTAACAGAGGAAGGCAAGAGACTTCATCCACAATGAATGATATTTTTTGCCATTTTGGTTTTGGAAGCTCACATGGGATCATTCTTAAGATCCATCAGGTGCTGAGAATCTAAGTCAGAGCCACACACAGGTCCAAGAGGCTGATAAAGACACATCCCTTTCCAAAGCAATTAAGCAAAGAGCCACAGGTGAGGCCCATTCATTTCCATTTGAAAACTGTTTTCTTCAGGCTTCACAAAGGGGTGGCCTGAGGCAAAGACCTTCCTGACATTCAGTGAAACACAACAATAAGTAAGCAAAAGGCCCAAAGCAGGGTTTCTGCACTGAGACTTTCCTGGTCACACTGATATCTGAGTTTTCTGAGATGCTCGCCATTCTCTTCAGCTATCCAGTACATGGCCATGTCACAGAGCTTGGAGGTGGTACATATTTTGGACACAAATCCATGAGCCTATTCTGGAGAGTGGCCAGAATTCAGTAAGAATACAACAACTTAGAAAGATAGCAGGTGTTGCACATCGATAAGACAAGCTGCAGTCCATTCACATATTGGGCAGGATGAATTATGGGAAGATTTATACTAGACAGGACACATCCATTAATGCATTCTCTTTTCTAATGTCTACAACAACGGACACAGTGGGATACACAGAAACAGAAACACTCGCCGTGTCAAATGACTTACTAGATACTGTCCACTCCAAACCAAACAAACCGCCTTTCCTATCTATTCTCAGAACATGAGACAAAACAACAAACCCACTCCCACTCCCACAAAGGCACCTCCTTCCCCCAAGTAGGTCTGTGACTATCCGGAGTGTCCTCTGACTGGTGGGCCATACTATGTTCCCATGAAATGGCCTGTCTTCTCTCAGATCTTGTTTCCTTGACCAACTCTGTGAAGATGTCAGGAAAAAGTGGTTAGCCACTACCTGTTTTCTCAGGAAAGGTCCATCTTCAGAGCTCTCCTGGCATTTGGCCATCCTCACATCATTAGGTACCAAGAAAACTGACTCTGTCCTTGATAAATCCAAACAAGTGAGCCCACTGGGACTGGGACTGGGACTGCCTCTGGGTGCCTGGCTTCTTGGATACCAAGTTCAGAGAGTTCCATCACCAAGGAAATGAGGTATGTCACATTCTTTGGAACTGAATGAGGTCACTGCCTTGGCAACCACTTTGTCCTAACAGTTGCTTCCAAGGGTAACATAAGATGGAGGTTGCCCCTACTTCCTGTGACACTTTCATAAGGTAGAATGTATATCACCATTGGCACCGGGAACAGCTCTCCACTCAGCCCTGGTTTGGTCCATCTTCTGTACAATAAGAAGAGAGAGAGGCAGATTCAGACACATCCCTTCATCATGACCAGGTTGTTTGCCATGGAAGATGACTTTTGCTCTCTCAGGTGCTTCAAACCTGCCTACAACTTCTCCAGGTATCATTTGTGCATGGACATTTGAGGTTCTAATCAGGTGGAAGGTCCCCAACTTTCCTGTATTGTAAGAACCACTCTGTCCCTGCTCTTCTGTAAAATGATTGAGGGAACAGTGTATACTTGGGGTTAAAAACAGGTTTGATTTGGGTTACGAGTGATTCTGTGTGATGAATAATGGTATTGGGAACCTGCAATATTTACAAGAATATAGAGGTGAAGTATAAGTAGGAAAACAGAAATCTAGGTATGATTTGAAGCCCAGAAGGGTTTTGCCCTTGATTGGGATACTTAGCTTTGAATGATGTTCTGCAAAGATGCCTCAGATAATTCGATATACAATGGTATAGGACCTTGTACATTGGAATATTGAATTTAGAGGAGAACATCCAGTCAAAAAGGGATATTCAGTAGGATTAGGAAGATAGTCGGTAGGTTTAGGAAGAAGAGTGAGTATAGAATTTGGACCAAAAGTTCTTTAGCAATAGACTTTCGGTTGTGGAGTGAATGTAAATGTCAGCACATATGAAGAGTCAGTCACTATGTTGAACTGGGGAAAATATGTAGAAAAGCAGATATCAATAGAAACATTACGAAATCAGGCAAAGTATAAAGTGAGTGATAGAATTAGACATTTTCAACAGGGTTGAGTTTGAATATATAAATTAGGAAAAAAACAAATATGTAGTCACCAATACGATTGACAATTGACAGCATTAGGCAACCTGGACATGGATGTTTTTAGAAATCCATGTTCACTTTCCATTTAGGCTTTGGTACAATCATAAGTGTGACCTTTCCATTTTTTGTCCAGAATATTACTGTGATAATGAGGTGACATGAGTATTTCTTTCACCATTTCTGGGAGCAATATATTGAAGATGTAAAATGAGAATCGGGGGTACAAAGAGGTGTACCCTGTTTCTAGGAACATAGAGAAAAAGCATGAATAGACCATACTGTGAATAAATAATATAACTTTTTTGAACTTTAAATAATGAATTGAACTGATATCTGAAAAATTAAAGGAAATCGTATATTGATATACAATCATTCATTCCAACCAGGTATATATGAAATGGAAATATTAGTGTTTTGGTTTATCATGAAGAGTGTGTGAGTTTTGCTTCAAAATGATTATGGAAATTCAAAATAATGTGTTTGGAAAGAAGTCTCATGAAAAGACCAGTCAAGAAACCCTGACAATACATGTGTTCTGAATCAAGAAGTGGTGAAAGTTGAAACAAATGCTTATTAATTGGTGAACTTGTGGATGAAATGTATATTCTGTGATGTGCAAAAACTGAAGAAACAATAATGTACCAGTGTCGAATACAAATGAATGACAAATTACATATCATGTCCCATAGGAGTCTACTTGCATTGATGTTAGACTGGGTCAGTTACTGTAGAATAGTTAGGATTTGTATGCACCATTCACTGAAGTTAGTTTTCAGTACTAGGAAACAAATATGTATTTCAGGTGGATGAATATTTCTGATTATAATCTTGTGAAAAGTGGATTATAAATCCACATACATGAACATGAAAAAATTTAGAGAGTGTATATTAGACACATATATTTCATATTTTGAAAAATTTGGAGAGTATATCTATATCTATATCTATATGTATATCTATATATACACACACACACACACACACACACACACACACACACAACACTCACAGACATTAAAAAGTACCAATATAATTGCCAATCGAAATTCATCAGTAAATATGTATCATCCACAAATGCAAAAATATTTATTTTACTGAACATGAGTTAATGTATAATGTTGTTCTACTAGGACCCTCTCCTATAGGTTGAATTTTCATTTCCAACAGCATTTAGGAGGAGTGAACTCTTCTCACAATTTTTATCTGCCAAGACAGCCACCTCACAAAAATGTACGTGTGATACCTGGTAGGATTCTATATATGCATATAAATATACATGTGTGAATAGGCTACAGAAAAGGGAAACAAGAATTCACATATTTGTTAAGTTTGAATCACATGGAGAATATTTCAATTAAAATTTGACTAGATTTATAACTCCTACCTTATATAATGCAAATGTCAAGTCCAACTATACAACATGTCTCCTCTGAAGTAGTTGTATTTCTAATGTGTTGGGTTAATTTTCTCCATTATATTAGGATGAATAGTCTGAGTCTACTAGGTATGGGTTAGTGTCAGGGATTCAGTACTTCGAATGGAAATTTGGAAAATGAATCCAATGTGTATGTAAATATATGCTGCACAAATATCCTCCCGCTCTCATCCAGAACAATGCCTTGACATTACCTTCACCCCAAGTAAGACACAATTAGAGGAGAAGAGTTACAAAATCAGTGAATACATATCTGGAATGGAAAATGCTCAGGAGTTCACAACCTTGGAGGTGGTAGAGGAGTTTCCAAAACTAAGGGACAGGGTAAACACTCCACAAACATGGAGCTCTGCTGGCCTAAAAACTTTTTGAGAAACTGCCTCTGAGCTTCCACACTTGAAATATATGTTGTTTTCAGGAGATTTGGCTTCCTCTGTAGTGAGACCATCAAAGCTGGGTCTGCATCTATGTGACCTGGAGGACATGGTTTCTTATTTTCCAATGAACAAGATGAAGCAGTGCTGAGCTGAATCCTCTCTTTGTAGGTAAACTGAGGCCACTGGGGACTAAGTGTCTCCCCGTGTGGACTGTGATGCCATTTGGTCCTTCTCCACTGTTTGTGGTGTTTTTGCTGCTGCACTGTGAGTTTGGTATTTGTTTCACGAAATACTAGGAGCTAAACTGGGACACAGTGCTGGAGGGAGTTCTGTCACGTGTGGTGGGTCAGGGTCTGCAAGAAAATGCACCAACTAGGCTCCTATCTCTCACAGCTTGCCACATTGCCCCCTTGTCCATATCAACATGATTCTTAATTTTCCTCTGAAAACTCTCCATATAACAAGGTGCCTTTACATATAAGAGTCTGCTGGCTGCACCATGTCAGTTACAAGCCATTTGGAATCCAATGGTAGATCCACATGGCCCTACCACGGATGTTTTATCAAACACCTCCCCACCACTGCTCTAGACCCACTACTCAGCAGGCTCCAACTTACTGGCATCTCTGTTCTACACCATTTTCATGAAACTCAGTAAATCAAGGCACTGTCTGCTATACTCATGATGAGCAACAGGACATCCAATGTTTCTCCAGTGCCACCTGGTCATAGGAATTTCAAAAATTTCATGGTATTTATCTAGCCATTTTTCAAGCATGAAGTTGGAGGCACTGTGGGTTTCAGTTCATTCAGCAAACATTAAATGGTGAGGAAGCTCATTTCAATGAAATCTCTGGAGAACTCTCACAGGCACGGCTTCCCAAAGAGTGGCCAAAGGTCACATTTGGCCAGGCCCATTGAGGTCTACAATGTGAGGTCCATGTGTGTTTTGACTCTCAACTATGGCTGCCAATTCTTTAAGAATAAAATCATGTGATATCCTTGCTGAGATTCACAGGCCTCTGTGGAAATCCACCCGGGGCCTAGGTCTCAGTTTACAAGAGCGACTTTCATCCGTGGCCTCTTAAAATCCCAACAAAATTCATGGCAATGCTTCTCTGAGTTCAGTTCCAAAACCCAGTCTCTAAAGGGAATCACACCAGAGTTCAAGCCACGTGCACCCAGTCATTTTTTCCAATGCCACACAAATGACCAAAATTAAAACCAAAACACTCCCACATGGCCCTCATCTTATTCCATATAGTCAATCATCTTAACCTCTGGCTGGAGGTTTCCATGAGGGGCGCAGCCCAAGACAGTGTGCAAAATCAGCTCCTTTGCCCCTCATTTGCCTAAAGTCAGGGTAGCCTGGACACCGTTTCTGTGAACCAGGAGTGAACAAATAAGCCTGCCGTTAATACTTCTGTGTTTCTCCAATTTGAGGCCTACTGATTTTAGGTATCGATTCTTTAGGTGATTTAGAGTCATGCGAAAACACAAGCACCTCTGCAGGGCTTTGAAGAACTCATTTGACCCAAAGAATCCCTATTGTCATTTGATGGAGTGCAGGAACCTAACAGAGGAAGGCGAGAGACTTCATCCATAATGAATGCTCTTTTTGCCATTTTGGTTTTGGAAGCTCACATGGGATCATTCTTAAGATCCATCAGGTGCTGAGAATCTAAGTCAGAGCCACACACAGGTCCAAGAGGCTGATAAAGACACATCCCTTTCCAAAGCAATTAAGCAAAGAGCCACAGGTGAGGCCCATTCATTTCCATTTGAAAACTGTTTTCTTCAGGCTTCACAAAGGGGTGGCCTGAGGCAAAGACCCTTCCTGACATTCAGTGAAACACAACAATAAGTAAGCAAAAGGCCCAAAGCAGGGTTTCTGCACTGAGACTTTCCTGGTCACACTGATATCTGAGTTTTCTGAGATGCTCGCCATTCTCTTCAGCTATCCAGTACATGGCCATGTCACAGAGCTTGGAGGTGGTACATATTTTGGACACAAATCCATGAGCCTATTCTGGAGAGTGGCCAGAATTCAGTAAGAATACAACAACTTAGAAAGATAGCAGGTGTTGCACATCGATAAGACAAGCTGCAGTCCATTCACATATTGGGCAGGATGAATTATGGGAAGATTTATACTAGACAGGACACATCCATTAATGCATTCTCTTTTCTAATGTCTACAACAACGGACACAGTGGGATACACAGAAACAGAAACACTCGCCGTGTCAAATGACTTACTAGATACTGTCCACTCCAAACCAAACAAACCGCCTTTCCTATCTATTCTCAGAACATGAGACAAAACAACAAACCCACTCCCACTCCCACAAAGGCACCTCCTTCCCCCAAGTAGGTCTGTGACTATCCGGAGTGTCCTCTGACTGGTGGGCCATACTATGTTCCCATGAAATGGCCTGTCTTCTCTCAGATCTTGTTTCCTTGACCAACTCTGTGAAGATGTCAGGAAAAAGTGGTTAGCCACTACCTGTTTTCTCAGGAAAGGTCCATCTTCAGAGCTCTCCTGGCATTTGGCCATCCTCACATCATTAGGTACCAAGAAAACTGACTCTGTCCTTGGTAAATCCAAACAAGTGAGCCCACTGGGACTGGGACTGGGACTGCCTCTGGGTGCCTGGCTTCTTGGATACCAAGTTCAGAGAGTTCCATCACCAAGGAAATGAGGTATGTCACATTCTTTGGAACTGAATGAGGTCACTGCCTTGGCAACCACTTTGTCCTAACAGTTGCTTCCAAGGGTAACATAAGATGGAGGTTGCCCCTACTTCCTGTGACACTTTCATAAGGTAGAATGTATATCACCATTGGCACCCGGGAACAGCTCTCCACTCAGCCCTGGTTTGGTCCATCTTCTGTACAATAAGAAGAGAGAGAGGCAGATTCAGACACATCCCTTCATCATGACCAGGTTGTTTGCCATGGAAGATGACTTTTGCTCTCTCAGGTGCTTCAAACCTGCCTACAACTTCTCCAGGTATCATTTGTGCATGGACATTTGAGGTTCTAATCAGGTGGAAGGTCCCCAACTTTCCTGTATTGTAAGAACCACTCTGTCCCTGCTCTTCTGTAAAATGATTGAGGGAACAGTGTATACTTGGGGTTAAAAACAGGTTTGATTTGGGTTACGAGTGATTCTGTGTGATGAATAATGGTATTGGGAACCTGCAATATTTCACCTCTAATAGAGGTGAAATATAAGTAGGAAAACAGAAATCTAGGTATGATTTGAAGCCCAGAAGGGTTTTGCCCTTGATTGGGATACTTAGCTTTGAATGATGTTCTGCAAAGATGCCTCAGATAATTCGATATACAATGGCATAGGACCTTGTACATTGGAATATTGAATTTAGAGGAGAACATCCAGTCAAAAAGGGATATTCAGTAGGATTAGGAAGATAGTCGGTAGGTTTAGGAAGAAGAGTGAGTATAGAATTTGGACCAAAAGTTCTTTAGCAATAGACTTTCGGTTGTTGAGTGAATGTAAATGTCAGCACATATGAAGACTCAGTCACTATGTTGAACTGGGGAAAATATGTAGAAAAGAAGATATCAATAGAAACATTACGAAATCAGGCAAAGTATAAAGTGAGTGATAGAATTAGACATTTTCAACAGGGTTGAGTTTGAATATATAAATTAGGAAAAAACCAAATATGTAGTCACCAATACGATTGACAATTGACAGCATTAGGCAACCTGGACATGGATGTTTTTAGAAATCCATGTTCACTTTCCATTTAGGCTTTGGTACAATCATAAGTGTGACCTTTCCATTTTTTGCCCAGAATATTACTGTGATAATGAGGTGACATGAGTATTTCTTTCACCATTTCTGGGAGCAATATATTGAAGATGTAAAATGAGAATCGGGGGTACAAAGAGGTGTACCCTGTTTCTAGGAACATAGAGAAAAAGCATGAATAGACCATACTGTGAATAAATAATATAACTTTTTTGAACTTTAAATAATGAATTGAACTGATATCTGAAAAATTAAAGGAAATCGTATATTGATATACAATCATTCATTCCAACCAGGTATATATGTAATGGAAATATTAGTGTTTTGGTTTATCATGAAGAGTGTGTGAGTTTTGCTTCAAAATGATTATGGAAATTCAAAATAATGTGTTTGGAAAGAAGTCTCATGAAAAGACCAGTCAAGAAACCCTGACAATACATGTGTTCTGAAGCAAGAAGTGGTGAAAGTTGAAACAAATGCTTATTAATTGGTGAACTTGTGGATGAAATGTATATTCTGTGATGTGCAAAAACTGAAGAAACAATAATGTACCAGTGTCGAATACAAATGAATGACAAATTACATATCATGTCCCATAGGAGTCTACTTGCATTGATGTTAGACTGGGTCAGTTACTGTAGAATAATTAGGATTTGTATGCACCATTCACTGAAGTTAGTTTTCAGTACTAGGAAACAAATATGTATTTCAGGTGGATGAATATTTCTGATTATAATCTTGTGAAAAGTGGATTATAAATCCACATACATGAACATGAAAAAATTTAGAGAGTGTATATTAGACACATATATTTCATATTTTGAAAAATTTGGAGAGTATATCTATATCTATGTCTATATCTATATCTATATCTATATATATATACACACACACACACACACACAACACTCACAGACATTAAAAAGTACCAATATAATTGCCAATCGAAATTCATCAGTAAATATGTATCATCCACAAATGCAAAAATATTTATTTTACTGAACATGAGTTAATGTATAATGTTGTTCTACTAGGACCCTCTCCTATAGGTTGAATTTTCATTTCCAACAGCATTTAGGAGGAGTGAACTCTTCTCACAATTTGTATCTGCCAAGACAGCCACCTCACAAAAATGTACGTGTGATACCTGGTAGGATTCTATATATGCATATAAATATACATGTGTGAATAGGCTACAGAAAAGGGAAACAAGAATTCACATATTTGTTAAGTTTAAATCACATGGAGAATATTTCAATTAAAATTTGACTAGATTTATAACTCCTACCTTATATAATGCAAATGTCAAGTCCAACTATACAACATGTCTCCTCTGAAGTAGTTGTATTTCTAATGTGTTGGGTTAATTTTCTCCATTATATTAGGATGAATAGTCTGAGTCTACTAGGTATGGGTTAGTGTCAGGGATTCAGTACTTCGAATGGAAATTTGGAAAATGAATCCAATGTGTATGTAAATATATGCTGCACAAATATCCTCCCGCTCTCATCCAGAACAATGCCTTGACATTACCTTCACCCCAAGTAAGACACAATTAGAGGAGAAGAGTTACAAAATCAGTGAATACATATCTGGAATGGAAAATGCTCAGGAGTTCACAACCTTGGAGGTGGTAGAGGAGTTTCCAAAACTAAGGGACAGGGTAAACACTCCACAAACATGGAGCTCTGCTGGCCTAAAAACTTTTTGAGAAACTGCCTCTGAGCTTCCACACTTGAAATATATGTTGTTTTCAGGAGATTTGGCTTCCTCTGTAGTGAGACCATCAAAGCTGGGTCTGCATCTATGTGACCTGGAGGACATGGTTTCTTATTTTCCAATGAACAAGATGAAGCAGTGCTGAGCTGAATCCTCTCTTTGTAGGTAAACTGAGGCCACTGGGGACTAAGTGTCTCCCCGTGTGGACTGTGATGCCATTTGGTCCTTCTCCACTGTTTGTGGTGTTTTTGCTGCTGCACTGTGAGTTTGGTATTTGTTTCACGAAATACTAGGAGCTAAACTGGGACACAGTGCTGGAGGGAGTTCTGTCACGTGTGGTGGGTCAGGGTCTGCAAGAAAATGCACCAACTAGGCTCCTATCTCTCACAGCTTGCCACATTGCCCCCTTGTCCATATCAACATGATTCTTAATTTTCCTCTGAAAACTCTCCATATAACAAGGTGCCTTTACATATAAGAGTCTGCTGGCTGCACCATGTCAGTTACAAGCCATTTGGAATCCAATGGTAGATCCACATGGCCCTACCACGGATGTTTTATCAAACACCTCCCCACCACTGCTCTAGACCCACTACTCAGCAGGCTCCAACTTACTGGCATCTCTGTTCTACACCATTTTCATGAAACTCAGTAAATCAAGGCACTGTCTGCTATACTCATGATGAGCAACAGGACATCCAATGTTTCTCCAGTGCCACCTGGTCATAGGAATTTCAAAAATTTCATGGTATTTATCTAGCCATTTTTCAAGCATGAAGTTGGAGGCACTGTGGGTTTCAGTTCATTCAGCAAACATTAAATGGTGAGGAAGCTCATTTCAATGAAATCTCTGGAGAACTCTCACAGGCAAGGCTTCCCAAAGAGTGGCCAAAGGTCACATTTGGCCAGGCCCATTGAGGTCTACAATGTGAGGTCCATGTGTGTTTTGACTCTCAACTATGGCTGCCAATTCTTTAAGAATAAAATCATGTGATATCCTTGCTGAGATTCACAGGCCTCTGTGGAAATCCACCCGGGGCCTAGGTCTCAGTTTACAAGAGCGACTTTCATCCGTGGCCTCTTAAAATCCCAACAAAATTCATGGCAATGCTTCTCTGAGTTCAGTTCCAAAACCCAGTCTCTAAAGGGAATCACACCAGAGTTCAAGCCACGTGCACCCAGTCATTTTTTCCAATGCCACACAAATGACCAAAATTAAAACCAAAACACTCCCACATGGCCCTCATCTTATTCCATATAGTCAATCATCTTAACCTCTGGCTGGAGGTTTCCATGAGGGGCGCAGCCCAAGACAGTGTGCAAAATCAGCTCCTTTGCCCCTCATTTGCCTAAAGTCAGGGTAGCCTGGACACCGTTTCTGTGAACCAGGAGTGAACAAATAAGCCTGCCGTTAATACTTCTGTGTTTCTCCAATTTGAGGCCTACTGATTTTAGGTATCGATTCTTTAGGTGATTTAGAGTCATGCGAAAACACAAGCACCTCTGCAGGGCTTTGAAGAACTCATTTGACCCAAAGAATCCCTATTGTCATTTGATGGAGTGCAGGAACCTAACAGAGGAAGGCAAGAGACTTCATCCACAATGAATGATATTTTTTGCCATTTTGGTTTTGGAAGCTCACATGGGATCATTCTTAAGATCCATCAGGTGCTGAGAATCTAAGTCAGAGCCACACACAGGTCCAAGAGGCTGATAAAGACACATCCCTTTCCAAAGCAATTAAGCAAAGAGCCACAGGTGAGGCCCATTCATTTCCATTTGAAAACTGTTTTCTTCAGGCTTCACAAAGGGGTGGCCTGAGGCAAAGACCTTCCTGACATTCAGTGAAACACAACAATAAGTAAGCAAAAGGCCCAAAGCAGGGTTTCTGCACTGAGACTTTCCTGGTCACACTGATATCTGAGTTTTCTGAGATGCTCGCCATTCTCTTCAGCTATCCAGTACATGGCCATGTCACAGAGCTTGGAGGTGGTACATATTTTGGACACAAATCCATGAGCCTATTCTGGAGAGTGGCCAGAATTCAGTAAGAAAACAACAACTTAGAAAGATAGCAGGTGTTGCACATCGATAAGACAAGCTGCAGTCCATTCACATATTGGGCAGGATGAATTATGGGAAGATTTATACTAGACAGGACACATCCATTAATGCATTCTCTTTTCTAATGTCTACAACAACGGACACAGTGGGATACACAGAAACAGAAACACTCGCCGTGTCAAATGACTTACTAGATACTGTCCACTCCAAACCAAACAAACCGCCTTTCCTATCTATTCTCAGAACATGAGACAAAACAACAAACCCACTCCCACTCCCACAAAGGCACCTCCTTCCCCCAAGTAGGTCTGTGACTATCCGGAGTGTCCTCTGACTGGTGGGCCATACTATGTTCCCATGAAATGGCCTGTCTTCTCTCAGATCTTGTTTCCTTGACCAACTCTGTGAAGATGTCAGGAAAAAGTGGTTAGCCACTACCTGTTTTCTCAGGAAAGGTCCATCTTCAGAGCTCTCCTGGCATTTGGCCATCCTCACATCATTAGGTACCAAGAAAACTGACTCTGTCCTTGGTAAATCCAAACAAGTGAGCCCACTGGGACTGGGACTGGGACTGCCTCTGGGTGCCTGGCTTCTTGGATACCAAGTTCAGAGAGTTCCATCACCAAGGAAATGAGGTATGTCACATTCTTTGGAACTGAATGAGGTCACTGCCTTGGCAACCACTTTGTCCTAACAGTTGCTTCCAAGGGTAACATAAGATGGAGGTTGCCCCTACTTCCTGTGACACTTTCATAAGGTAGAATGTATATCACCATTGGCACCCCAGAACAGCTCTCCACTCAGCCCTGGTTTGGTCCATCTTCTGTACAATAAGAAGAGAGAGAGGCAGATTCAGACACATCCCTTCATCATGACCAGGTTGTTTGCCATGGAAGATGACTTTTGCTCTCTCAGGTGCTTCAAACCTGCCTACAACTTCTCCAGGTATCATTTGTGCATGGACATTTGAGGTTCTAATCAGGTGGAAGGTCCCCAACTTTCCTGTATTGTAAGAACCACTCTGTCCCTGCTCTTCTGTAAAATGATTGAGGGAACAGTGTATACTTGGGGTTAAAAACAGGTTTGATTTGGGTTACGAGTGATTCTGTGTGATGAATAATGGTATTGGGAACCTGCAATATTTACAAGAATATAGAGGTGAAATATAAGTAGGAAAACAGAAATCTAGGTATGATTTGAAGCCCAGAAGGGTTTTGCCCTTGATTGGGATACTTAGCTTTGAATGATGTTCTGCAAAGATGCCTCAGATAATTCGATATACAATGGCATAGGACCTTGTACATTGGAATATTGAATTTAGAGGAGAACATCCAGTCAAAAAGGGATATTCAGTAGGATTAGGAAGATAGTCGGTAGGTTTAGGAAGAAGAGTGAGTATAGAATTTGGACCAAAAGTTCTTTAGCAATAGACTTTCGGTTGTTGAGTGAATGTAAATGTCAGCACATATGAAGAGTCAGTCACTATGTTGAACTGGGGAAAATATGTAGAAAAGCAGATATCAATAGAAACATTACGAAATCAGGCAAAGTATAAAGTGAGTGATAGAATTAGACATTTTCAACAGGGTTGAGTTTGAATATATAAATTAGGAAAAAAACAAATATGTAGTCACCAATAGGATTGACAATTGACAGCATTAGGCAACCTGGACATGGATGTTTTTAGAAATCCATGTTCACTTTCCATTTAGGCTTTGGTACAATCATAAGTGTGACCTTTCCATTTTTT
>NW_027512139.1:0-16952 GCF_048772815.1 Callospermophilus lateralis
CACTTGGATGCCCAAGTTTTGTTCTTCTAGGTTGAAGCATTCGTTTGCAGGAACAGTTTGAATTTTTAGGTTTCACTCTGTTTTCTCCTATATTGACAGATGCAGTTAGAACTTTAAATCAAACACGGTTTGTGCTAGCTACTTGAAACATGACACAATAAAGTAGTTCTACGTTCTATCCCTAAGGTTTGTTTCCTCTTGATGTAGCCTTAAGCAGAGACTGGCGAATAACACATTCAATGAAAGGCGTTGTTAGGCTGCCAAAAAACTAGAGTCTCCTGAAATCTCAACACATATTTTTTTCCGACCTTAATGATACTTTCAAGTAATGAGCAGTACACCAATCAAACTTGGATGCTCAAGTTTCGTTCTCCTAGGTTGATGCATTCTTTTGCAGTAAGAGTTTGAATTTCTAGGTTTCACTCTGTTTTCTCCTATATTGACAGATGCAACTAGAACTCTAAATCAAACACTGTTTGTGCTAGCTTCTTGAAACTTGACACAATAAAGTAGTTCTACGTTCTATCTCTAAGGTTTGTTTCCTCTTGATGTAGCCTAATGCAGGGACTGGCGAATAACACTTATATTGAAAGGGGTTGCCAAACTTTCAAAAAACTAGAGTCTCCTGAAATCTCAACATATATTTTTTCATCCAATCTTCATGATACATTCAAGTAATGATCAGTACACCATTCCCACTTGGATGCCCAAGTTTTGTTCTTCTAGGTTGAAGCATTCGTTTGCAGGAACAGTTTGAATTTTTAGGTTTCACTCTGTTTTCTCCTATATTGACAGATGCAGTTAGAACTTTAAATCAAACACGGTTTGTGCTAGCTACTTGAAACATGACACAATAAAGTAGTTCTACGTTCTATCCCTAAGGTTTGTTTCCTCTTGATGTAGCCTTAAGCAGAAACTGGCGAATAACACATTCAATGAAAGGCGTTGTTAGGCTGCCAAAAAACTAGAGTCTCCTGAAATCTCAACACATATTTTTTTTCCGACCTTAATGATACTTTCAAGTAATGAGTAGTACACCAATCAAACTTGGATGCCCAAGTTTCGTTCTCCTAGGTTGATGCATTCATTTGCAGTAACAGTTTGAATTTCTAGGTTTCACTCTGTTTTCTCCTATATTGACAGATGCAGCTAGAACTCTAAATCAAACACGGTTTGTGCTAGCTTCTTGAAACTTGAAAAAATACTGTAGTTCTACGTTGTATCTCTAAGGTTTGTTTCCTCTTGATGTAGCCTAATGCAGGGACTGGCGAATAACACTTTTATTGAAAGGGGTTGCCAAACTTCCCAAAACTAGAGTCTTCTGATATCTCAACATATATTTTTTTTTCCAATCTTCATGATACTTTCGAGTAATGATCAGTACACCAATCCCACTTGGATGCTCAAGTTTCATTCTCCTACGTTGAAGCATTCGTTTGCAGGAACAGTTTGAATTTTTAGGTTTCACTCTGTTTTCTCCTATATTGACAAATGTAGTTCAAACTCTAAATCATACACGGTTTGGGCTAGCTTCTTGAAACTTGACACAATAAAGTAGTTCTACATTCTATCCCTAAGGTTTGTTTCCTCTTGATGTAGCCTTCAGCACAGACTGGCGAATAACACTTTCAATGAAAGGCGTTGTTAGGCTGCCAAAAAACTAGAGTCTCCTGAAATCTCAACACATATTTTTTTTCCGACCTTAATGATACTTTCAAGTAATGAGCAGTACACCGATCAAAGTTGGATGCCCAAGTTTCGTTCTCCTAGGTTGATGCATTCGTTTGCAGTAACAGTTTGAATTTCTAGGTTTAACTCTGTTTTCTCCTATATTGACAGATGCAGCTAGAACTCTAAATCAAACACGGTTTGTGCTAGCTTCTTGAAACTTGAAAAAATACTGTAGTTCTACGTTGTATCTCTAAGGTTTGTTTCCTCTTGATGTAGCCTAATGCAGGGACTGGCGAATAACACTTTTATTGAAAGGGGTTGCCAAAATTCCCAAAACTAGAGTCTTCTGATATCTCAACATATATTTTTTTTTCCAATCTTCATGATACTTTCGAGTAATGATCAGTATACCAATCCCACTTGGATGCTCAAGTTTCATTCTCCTACGTTGAAGCATTCGTTTGCAGGAACAGTTTGAATTTTTAGGTTTCACTCTGTTTTCTCCTATATTGACAAATGTAGTTCAAACTCTAAATCATACACGGTTTGGGCTAGCTTCTTGAATCTTGACACAATAAAGTAGTTCTACATTCTATCCCTAAGGTTTGTTTCCTCTTGATGTAGCCTTCAGCACAGACTGGCGAATAACACTTTCAATGAAAGGCGTTGTTAGGCTGCCAAAAAACTAGAGTCTCCTGAAATCTCAACACATATTTTTTTTCCGACCTTAATGATACTTTCAAGTAATGAGCAGTACACCGATCAAAGTTGGATGCCCAAGTTTCGTTCTCCTAGGTTGATGCATTCGTTTGCAGTAACAGTTTGAATTTCTAGGTTTCACTCTGTTTTCTCCTATATTGACAGATGCAGCTAGAACTCTAAATCAAACACGGTTTGTGCTAGCTTCTTGAAACTTGACACAATAAAGTAGTTCTACGTTCTATCTCTAAGGTTTGTTTCCTCTTGATGTAGCCTAATGCAGGGACTGGCGAATAACACTTGTATTGAAAGGGGTTGCCAAACTTCCAAAAACTAGAGTCTCCTGAAATCTCAACATATATTTTTTCATCCAATCTTCATGATACATTCAAGTAATGATCAGTACACCATTCTCACTTGGATGCCCAAGTTTTGTTCTTCTAGGTTGAAGCATTCGTTTGCAGGAACAGTTTGAATTTTTAGGTTTCACTCTGTTTTCTCCTATATTGACAGATGCAGTTAGAACTTTAAATCAAACACGGTTTGTGCTAGCTACTTGAAACATGACACAATAAAGTAGTTCTACGTTCTATCCCTAAGGTTTGTTTCCTCTTGATGTAGCCTTAAGCAGAAACTGGCGAATAACACATTCAATGAAAGGCGTTGTTAGGCTGCCAAAAAACTAGAGTCTCCTGAAATCTCAACACATATTTTTTTCCGACCTTAATGATACTTTCAAGTAATGAGTAGTACACCAATCAAACTTGGATGCCCAAGTTTCGTTCTCCTAGGTTGATGCATTCGTTTGCAGTAACAGTTTGAATTTCTAGGTTTCACTCTGTTTTCTCCTATATTGACAGATACAGCTAGAACTCTAAATCAAACACGGTTTGTGCTAGCTTCTTGAAACTTGAAAAAATACTGTAGTTCTACGTTCTATCTCTAAGGTTTGTTTCCTCTTCATGTAGCCTAATGCAGGGACTGGCGAATAACACTTTTATTGAAAGGGGTTGCCAAACTTCCAAAAACTAGAGTCTTCTGAAATCTCAACATATATTTTTTCATCCAATCTTCATGACACTTTCAAGTAATGATCAGTACACCACTCCCACTTGGATGCTCAAGTTTCATTCTCCTACCTTGAAGCATTCGTTTGCAGTAACAGTTTGAATTTTTAGGTTTCACTCTGTTTTCTCCTATATTGACAAATGTAGTTCAAACTCTAAATCATACACGGTTTGGGCTAGCTTCTTGAAACTTGACACAATAAAGTAGTTCTACGTTCTATCCCTAAGGTTTGTTTCCTCTTGATGTAGCCATCAGCACAGACTGGCGAATAACACTTTCAATGAAAGGCGTTGTTAGGCTGCCAAAAAACTAGAGTCTCCTGAAATCTCAACACATATTTTTTTTCCGACCTTAATGATACTTTCAAGTAATGAGCAGTACACCAATCAAACTTGGATGCTCAAGTTTCGTTCTCCTAGGTTGATGCATTCTTTTGCAGTAAGAGTTTGAATTTCTAGGTTTCACTCTGTTTTCTCCTATATTGACAGATGCAACTAGAACTCTAAATCAAACACTGTTTGTGCTAGCTTCTTGAAACTTGACACAATAAAGTAGTTCTACGTTCTATCTCTAAGGTTTGTTTCCTCTTGATGTAGCCTAATGCAGGGACTGGCGAATAACACTTATATTGAAAGGGGTTGCCAAACTTTCAAAAAACTAGAGTCTCCTGAAATCTCAACATATATTTTTTCATCCAATCTTCATGATACATTCAAGTAATGATCAGTACACCATTCTCACTTGGATGCCCAAGTTTTCTTCTTCTAGGTTGAAGCATTCGTTTGCAGGAACAGTTTGAATTTTTAGGTTTCACTCTGTTTTCTCCTATATTGACAGATGCAGTTAGAACTTTAAATCAAACACGGTTTGTGCTAGCTACTTGAAACATGACACAATAAAGTAGTTCTACGTTCTATCCCTAAGGTTTGTTTCCTCTTGATGTAGCCTTAAGCAGAAACTGGCGAATAACACATTCAATGAAAGGCGTTGTTAGGCTGCCAAAAAACTAGAGTCTCCTGAAATCTCAACACATATTTTTTTTCCGACCTTAATGATACTTTCAAGTAATGAGCAGTACACCAATCAAACTTGGATGCTCAAGTTTCGTTCTCCTAGGTTGATGCATTCGTTTGCAGTAACAGTTTGAATTTCTAGGTTTCACTCTGTTTTCTCCTATATTGACAGATACAGCTAGAACTCTAAATCAAACACGGTTTGTGCTAGCTTCTTGAAACTTGAAAAAATACTGTAGTTCTACGTTCTATCTCTAAGGTTTGTTTCCTCTTCATGTAGCCTAATGCAGGGACTGGCGAATAACACTTTTATTGAAAGGGGTTGCCAAACTTCCAAAAACTAGAGTCTTCTGAAATCTCAACATATATTTTTTCATCCAATCTTCATGACACTTTCAAGTAATGATCAGTACACCAGTCCCACTTGGATGCTCAAGTTTCATTCTCCTACCTTGAAGCATTCGTTTGCAGTAACAGTTTGAATTTTTAGGTTTCACTCTGTTTTCTCCTATATTGACAAATGTAGTTCAAACTCTAAATCATACACGGTTTGGGCTAGCTTCTTGAAACTTGACACAATAAAGTAGTTCTACATTCTATCCCTAAGGTTTGTTTCCTCTTGATGTAGCCTTCAGCACAGACTGGCGAATAACACTTTCAATGAAAGGCGTTGTTAGGCTGCCAAAAAACTAGAGTCTCCTGAAATCTCAACACATATTTTTTTTCCGACTTTAATGATACTTTCAAGTAATGAGTAGTACACCAATCAAACTTGGATGCCCAAGTTTAATTCTCCTAGGTTGATGCATTCGTTTGCAGTAACAGTTTGAATTTCTAGGTTTCACTCTGTTTTCTCCTATATTGACAGATGCAGCTAGAACTCTAAA
Source organism: Callospermophilus lateralis (assembly GCF_048772815.1). Lineage (NCBI taxonomy): Eukaryota > Metazoa > Chordata > Mammalia > Rodentia > Sciuridae > Callospermophilus > Callospermophilus lateralis. The sequence goes on from NW_027512139.1 coordinate 5,339, forward strand.
TCAAACACGGTTTGTGCTAGCTTCTTGAAACTTGAAAAAATACTGTAGTTCTACGTTGTATCTCTAAGGTTTGTTTCCTCTTGATGTAGCCTAATGCAGGGACTGGCGAATAACACTTTTATTGAAAGGGGTTGCCAAACTTCCCAAAACTAGAGTCTTCTGATATCTCAACATATATTTTTTTTCCAATCTTCATGATACTTTCGAGTAATGATCAGTACACCAATCCCACTTGGATGCTCAAGTTTCATTCTCCTACGTTGAAGCATTCGTTTGCAGGAACAGTTTGAATTTTTAGGTTTCACTCTGTTTTCTCCTATATTGACAAATGTAGTTCAAACTCTAAATCATACACGGTTTGGGCTAGCTTCTTGAAACTTGACACAATAAAGTAGTTCTACATTCTATCCCTAAGGTTTGTTTCCTCTTGATGTAGCCTTCAGCACAGACTGGCGAATAACACTTTCAATGAAAGGCGTTGTTAGGCTGCCAAAAAACTAGAGTCTCCTGAAATCTCAACACATATTTTTTTTCCGACCTTAATGATACTTTCAAGTAATGAGCAGTACACCGATCAAAGTTGGATGCCCAAGTTTCGTTCTCCTAGGTTGATGCATTCGTTTGCAGTAACAGTTTGAATTTCTAGGTTTCACTCTGTTTTCTCCTATATTGACAGATGCAGCTAGAACTCTAAATCAAACACGGTTTGTGCTAGCTTCTTGAAACTTGACACAATAAAGTAGTTCTACGTTCTATCTCTAAGGTTTGTTTCCTCTTGATGTAGCCTAATGCAGGGACTGGCGAATAACACTTATATTGAAAGGGGTTGCCAAACTTTCAAAAAACTAGAGTCTCCTGAAATCTCAACATATAATTTTTCATCCAATCTTCATGATACATTCAAGTAATGATCAGTACACCATTCCCACGTGGATGCCCAAGTTTTGTTCTTCTAGGTTGAAGCATTCGTTTGCAGGAACAGTTTGAATTTTTAGGTTTCACTCTGTTTTCTCCTATATTGACAGATGCAGTTAGAACTTTAAATCAAACACGGTTTGTGCTAGCTACTTGAAACATGACACAATAAAGTAGTTCTACGTTCTATCCCTAAGGTTTGTTTCCTCTTGATGTAGCTTTAAGCAGAAACTGGCGAATAACACATTCAATGAAAGGCGTTGTTAGGCTGCCAAAAAACTAGAGTCTCCTGAAATCTCAACACATATTTTTTTTCCGACCTTAATGATACTTTCAAGTAATGAGTAGTACACCAATCAAACTTGGATGCCCAAGTTTCGTTCTCCTAGGTTGATGCATTCGTTTGCAGTAACAGTTTGAATTTCTAGGTTTCACTCTGTTTTCTCCTATATTGACAGATACAGCTAGAACTCTAAATCAAACACGGTTTGTGCTAGCTTCTTGAAACTTGAAAAAATACTGTAGTTCTACGTTCTATCTCTAAGGTTTGTTTCCTCTTCATGTAGCCTAATGCAGGGACTGGCGAATAACACTTTTATTGAAAGGGGTTGCCAAACTTCCAAAAACTAGAGTCTTCTGAAATCTCAACATATATTTTTTCATCCAATCTTCATGACACTTTCAAGTAATGATCAGTACACCAGTCCCACTTGGATGCTCAAGTTTCATTCTCCTACCTTGAAGCATTCGTTTGCAGTAACAGTTTGAATTTTTAGGTTTCACTCTGTTTTCTCCTATATTGACAAATGTAGTTCAAACTCTAAATCATACACGGTTTGGGCTAGCTTCTTGAAACTTGACACAATAAAGTAGTTCTACATTCTATCCCTAAGGTTTGTTTCCTCTTGATGTAGCCTTCAGCACAGACTGGCGAATAAAACTTTCAATGAAAGGCGTTGTTAGGCTGCCAAAAAACTAGAGTCTCCTGAAATCTCAACACATATTTTTTTTTCCGACCTTAATGATACTTTCAAGTAATGAGTAGTACACCAATCAAACTTGGATGCCCAAGTTTAATTCTCCTAGGTTGATGCATTCGTTTGCAGTAACAGTTTGAATTTATAGGTTTCACTCTGTTTTCTCCTATATTGACAGATGCAGCTAGAACTCTAAATCAAACACGGTTTGTGCTAGCTTCTTGAAAGTTGACACAATAAAGTAGTTCTATGTTCTATCTCTAAGGTTTGTTTAATCTTGATGTAGCCTAAAGCAGGGACTGGCGAATAACACTTATATTGAAAGGGGTTGCCAAACTTTCAAAAAACTAGAGTCTCCTGAAAATCAACATATATTTTTTCATCCAATCTTCATGATACATTCAAGTAATGATCAGTACACCATTCCCACTTGGATGCCCAAGTTTTGTTCTTCTAGGTTGAAGCATTCGTTTGCAGGAACAGTTTGAATTTTTAGGTTTCACTCTGTTTTCTCCTATATTGACAGATGCAGTTAGAACTTTAAATCAAACACGGTTTGTGCTAGCTACTTGAAACATGACACAATAAAGTAGTTTTACGTTCTATCCCTAAGGTTTCTTTCCTCTTGATGTAGCCATAAGCAGAGACTGGCGAATAACACATTCAAAGAAAGGCGTTGTTAGGCTGCCAAAAAACTAGAGTCTCCTGAAATCTCAACACATATTTTTTTCCGACCTTAATGATACTTTCAAGTAATGAGCAGTACACCAATCAAACTTGGATGCTCAAGTTTTGTTCTCCTAGGTTGATGCATTCTTTCGCAGTAAGAGTTTGAATTTCTAGGTTTCACTCTGTTTTCTCCTATATTGACAGATGCAACTAGAACTCTAAATCAAACACTGTTTGTGCTAGCTTCTTGAAACTTGACACAATAAAGTAGTTCTACGTTCTATCTCTAAGGTTTGTTTCCTCTTGATGTAGCCTAATGCAGGGACTGGCGAATAACACTTATATTGAAAGGGGTTGCCAAACTTTCAAAAAACTAGAGTCTCCTGAAATCTCAACATATATTTTTTCATCCAATCTTCATGATACATTCAAGTAATGATCAGTACACCATTCCCACTTGGATGCCCAAGTTTTGTTCTTCTAGGTTGAAGCATTCGTTTGCAGGAACAGTTTGAATTTTTAGGTTTCACTCTGTTTTCTCCTATATTGACAGATTCAGTTAGAACTTTAAATCAAACACGGTTTGTGCTAGCTACTTGAAACATGACACAATAAAGTAGTTCTAAGTTCTATCCCTAAGGTTTGTTTCCTCTTGATGTAGCCTTAAGCAGAAACTGGCGAATAACACATTCAATGAAAGGCGTTGTTAGGCTGCCAAAAAACTAGAGTCTCCTGAAATCAACACATATTTTTTTTCCGACCTTAATGATACTTTCAAGTAATGAGTAGTACACCAATCAAACTTGGATGCCCAAGTTTCGTTCTCCTAGGTTGATGCATTCGTTTGCAGTAACAGTTTGAATTTCTAGGTTTCACTCTGTTTTCTCCTATATTGACAGATGCAGCTAGAACTCTAAATCAAACACGGTTTGTGCTAGCTTCTTGAAACTTGAAAAAATACTGTAGTTCTACGTTGTATCTCTAAGGTTTGTTTCCTCTTGATGTAGCCTAATGCAGGGACTGGCGAATAACACTTTTATTGAAAGGGGTTGCCAAACTTCCCAAAACTAGAGTCTTCTGATATCTCAACATATATTTTTTTTCCAATCTTCATGATACTTTCGAGTAATGATCAGTACACCAATCCCACTTGGATGCTCAAGTTTCATTCTCCTACGTTGAAGCATTCGTTTGCAGGAACAGTTTGAATTTTTAGGTTTCACTCTGTTTTCTCCTATATTGACAAATGTAGTTCAAACTCTAAATCATACACGGTTTGGGCTAGCTTCTTGAAACTTGACACAATAAAGTAGTTCTACATTCTATCCCTAAGGTTTGTTTCCTCTTGATGTAGCCTTCAGCACAGACTGGCGAATAACACTTTCAATGAAATGCGTTGTTAGGCTGCCAAAAAACTAGAGTCTCCTGAAATCTCAACACATATTTTTTTTCCGACCTTAATGATACTTTCAAGTAATGAGCAGTACACCGATCAAAGTTGGATGCCCAAGTTTCGTTCTCCTAGGTTGATGCATTCGTTTGCAGTAACAGTTTGAATTTCTAGGTTTCACTCTGTTTTCTCCTATATTGACAGATGCAGCTAGAACTCTAAATCAAACACGGTTTGTGCTAGCTTCTTGAAACTTGACACAATAAAGTAGTTCTACGTTCTATCTCTAAGGTTTGTTTCCTCTTGATGTAGCCTAATGCAGGGACTGGCGAATAACACTTGTATTGAAAGGGGTTGCCAAACTTCCAAAAACTAGAGTCTTCTGAAATCTCAACATATATTTTTTCATCCAATCTTCATGATACATTCAAGTAATGATCAGTACACCATTCTCACTTGGATGCCCAAGTTTTGTTCTTCTAGGTTGAAGCATTCGTTTGCAGGAACAGTTTGAATTTTTACGTTTCACTCTGTTTTCTCCTATATTGACAGATGCAGTTAGAACTTTAAATCAAACACGGTTTGTGCTAGCTACTTGAAACATGACACAATAAAGTAGTTCTACGTTCTATCCCGAAGGCTTGTTTCCTCTTGATGTAGCCTTAAGCAGAGACTGGCGAATAACACATTCAATGAAAGGCGTTGTTAGGCTGCCAAAAAACTAGAGTCTCCTGAAATCTCAACACATATTTTTTTCCGACCTTAATGATACTTTCAAGTAATGAGCAGTACACCAATCAAACTTGGATGCTCAAGTTTTGTTCTCCTAGGTTGATGCATTCTTTCGCAGTAAGAGTTTGAATTTCTAGGTTTCACTCTGTTTTCTCCTATATTGACAGATGCAACTAGAACTCTAAATCAAACACTGTTTGTGCTAGCTTCTTGAAACTTGACACAATAAAGTAGTTCTACGTTCTATCTCTAAGGTTTGTTTCCTCTTGATGTAGCCTAATGCAGGGACTGGCGAATAACACTTATATTGAAAGGGGTTGCCAAACTTTCAAAAAACTAGAGTCTCCTGAAATCTCAACATATATTTTTTCATCCAATCTTCATGATACATTCAAGTAATGATCAGTACACCATTCCCACTTGGATGCCCAAGTTTTGTTCTTCTAGGTTGAAGCATTCGTTTGCAGGAACAGTTTGAATTTTTAGGTTTCACTCTGTTTTCTCCTATATTGACAGATTCAGTTGGAACTTTAAATCAAACACGGTTTGTGCTAGCTACTTGAAACATGACACAATAAAGTAGTTCTAAGTTCTATCCCTAAGGTTTGTTTCCTCTTGATGTAGCCTTAAGCAGAAACTGGCGAATAACACATTCAATGAAAGGCGTTGTTAGGCTGCCAAAAAACTAGAGTCTCCTGAAATCAACACATATTTTTTTTCCGACCTTAATGATACTTTCAAGTAATGAGTAGTACACCAATCAAACTTGGATGCCCAAGTTTCGTTCTCCTAGGTTGATGCATTCGTTTGCAGTAACAGTTTGAATTTCTAGGTTTCACTCTGTTTTCTCCTATATTGACAGATGCAGCTAGAACTCTAAATCAAACACGGTTTGTGCTAGCTTCTTGAAACTTGAAAAAATACTGTAGTTCTACGTTGTATCTCTAAGGTTTGTTTCCTCTTGATGTAGCCTAATGCAGGGACTGGCGAATAACACTTTTATTGAAAGGGGTTGCCAAACTTCCCAAAACTAGAGTCTTCTGATATCTCAACATATATTTTTTTTCCAATCTTCATGATACTTTCGAGTAATGATCAGTACACCAATCCCACTTGGATGCTCAAGTTTCATTCTCCTACGTTGAAGCATTCGTTTGCAGGAACAGTTTGAATTTTTAGGTTTCACTCTGTTTTCTCCTATATTGACAAATGTAGTTCAAACTCTAAATCATACACGGTTTGGGCTAGCTTCTTGAAACTTGACACAATAAAGTAGTTCTACATTCTATCCCTAAGGTTTGTTTCCTCTTGATGTAGCCTTCAGCACAGACTGGCGAATAACACTTTCAATGAAAGGCGTTGTTAGGCTGCCAAAAAACTAGAGTCTCCTGAAATCTCAACACATATTTTTTTTCCGACCTTAATGATACTTTCAAGTAATGAGCAGTACACCGATCAAAGTTGGATGCCCAAGTTTCGTTCTCCTAGGTTGATGCATTCGTTTGCAGTAACAGTTTGAATTTCTAGGTTTCACTCTGTTTTCTCCTATATTGACAGATGCAGCTAGAACTCTAAATCAAACACGGTTTGTGCTAGCTTCTTGAAACTTGACACAATAAAGTAGTTCTACGTTCTATCTCTAAGGTTTGTTTCCTCTTGATGTAGCCTAATGCAGGGACTGGCGAATAACACTTGTATTGAAAGGGGTTGCCAAACTTCCAAAAACTAGAGTCTTCTGAAATCTCAACATATATTTTTTCATCCAATCTTCATGATACATTCAAGTAATGATCAGTACACCATTCTCACTTGGATGCCCAAGTTTTGTTCTTCTAGGTTGAAGCATTCGTTTGCAGGAACAGTTTGAATTTTTAGGTTTCACTCTGTTTTGTCCTATATTGACAGATGCAGGTCGAACTCTAAATCAAACACGGTTTGTGCTAGCTTCTTGAAACTTGACACAATAAAGTAGTTCTACGTTCTATCTCTAAGGTTTGTTTCCTCTTGATGTAGCCTAATGCAGGGACTGGTGAATAACACTTATATTGAAAGGGGTTGCCAAACTTTCAAAAAACTAGAGTCTCCTGAAATCTCAACATATATTTTTTCATCCAATCTTCATGATACATTCAAGTAATGATCAGTACACCATTCCCACTTGGATGCCCAAGTTTCGTTCTTCTAAGTTGAAGCATTCGTTTGCAGGAACAGTTTGAATTTTTAGGTTTCACTCTGTTTTCTCCTATATTGACAGATGCAGTTAGAACTTTAAATCAAACACGGTTGTGCTAGCTACTTGAAACATGACACAATAAAGTAGTTCTACGTTCTATCCCTAAGGTTTGTTTCCTCTTGATGTAGCCTTAAGCAGAAACTGGCGAATAACACATTCAATGAAAGGCGTTGTTAGGCTGCCAAAAAACTAGAGTCTCCTGAAATCTCAACACATATTTTTTTTCCGACCTTAATGATACTTTCAAGTAATGAGTAGTACACCAATCAAACTTGGATGCCCAAGTTTCGTTCTCCTAGGTTGATGCATTCGTTTGCAGTAACAGTTTGAATTTCTAGGTTTCACTCTGTTTTCTCCTATATTGACAGATGCAGCTAGAACTCTAAATCAAACACGGTTTGTGCTAGCTTCTTGAAAGTTGACACAATAAAGTAGTTCTATGTTCTATCTCTAAGGTTTGTTTAATCTTGATGTAGCCTAAAGCAGGGACTGGCGAATAACACTTATATTGAAAGGGGTTGCCAAACTTTCAAAAAACTAGAGTCTCCTGAAATCTCAACATATATTTTTTCATGCAATCTTCATGATACATTCAAGTAATGATTAGTACACCATTCCCACTTGGATGCCCAAGTTTTGTTCTTCTAGGTTGAAGCATTCGTTTGCAGGAACAGTTTGAATTTTTAGGTTTCACTCTGTTTTCTCCTATATTGACAGATGCAGTTAGAACTTTAAATCAAACACGGTTTGTGCTAGCTACTTGAAACATGACACAATAAAGTAGTTCTACGTTCTATCCCTAAGGTTTGTTTCCTCTTGATGTAGCCTTAAGCAGAAACTGGCGAATAACACATTCAATGAAAGGCGTTGTTAGGCTGCCAAAAAACTAGAGTCTCCTGAAATCTCAACACATATTTTTTTTCCGACCTTAATGATACTTTCAAGTAATGAGTAGTACACCAATCAAACTTGGATGCCCAAGTTTCGTTCTCCTAGGTTGATGCATTCGTTTGCAGTAACAGTTTGAATTTCTAGGTTTCACTCTGTTTTCTCCTATATTGACAGATGCAGCTAGAACTCTAAATCAAACACGGTTTGTGCTAGCTTCTTGAAACTTGAAAAAATACTGTAGTTCTACGTTGTATCTCTAAGGTTTCCTCTTGATGTAGCCTAATGCAGGGACTGGCGAATAACACTTTTATTGAAAGGGGTTGCCAAACTTCCCAAAACTAGAGTCTCCTGAAATCTCAACATATATTTTTTCATCCAATCTTCATGATACATTCAAGTAATGATCAGTACACCATTCTCACTTGGATGCCCAAGTTTTGTTCTTCTAGGTTGAAGCATTTGTTTGCAGGAACAGTTTGAATTTTTAGGTTTCACTCTGTTTTCTCCTATATTGACAGATGCAGTTAGAACTTTAAATCAAACACGGTTTGTGCTAGCTACTTGAAACATGACACAATAAAGTAGTTCTACGTTCTATCCCTAAGGTTTGTTTCCTCTTGATGTAGCCTTAAGCAGAATCTGGCGAATAACACATTCAATGAAAGGCGTTGTTAGGCTGCCAAAAAACTAGAGTCTCCTGAAATCTCAATACATATTTTTTTTCCGACCTTAATGATACTTTCAAGTAATGAGTAGTACACCAATCAAACTTGGATGCCCAAGTTTCGTTCTCCTAGGTTGATGCATTCGTTTGCAGTAACAGTTTGAATTTCTAGGTTTCACTCTGTTTTCTCCTATATTGACAGATGCAGCTAGAACTCTAAATCAAACACGGTTTGTGCTAGCTTCTTGAAACTTGAAAAAATACTGTAGTTCTACGTTGTATCTCTAAGGTTTGTTTCCTCTTGATGTAGCCTAATGCAGGGACTGGCGAATAACACTTTTATTGAAAGGGGTTGCCAAACTTCCCAAAACTAGAGTCTTCTGATATCTCAACATATATTTTTTTTTCCAATCTTCATGATACTTTCGAGTAATGATCAGTACACCAATCCCACTTGGATGCTCAAGTTTCATTCTCCTACGTTGAAGCATTCGTTTGCAGGAACAGTTTGAATTTTTAGGTTTCACTCTGTTTTCTCCTATATTGACAAATGTAGTTCAAACTCTAAATCATACACGGTTTGGGCTAGCTTCTTGAAACTTGACACAATAAAGTAGTTCTACATTCTATCCCTAAGGTTTGTTTCCTCTTGATGTAGCCTTCAGCACAGACTGGCGAATAACACTTTCAATGAAAGGCGTTGTTAGGCTGCCAAAAAACTAGAGTCTCCTGAAATCTCAACACATATTTTTTTTCCGACCTTAATGATACTTTCAAGTAATGAGCAGTACACCGATCAAAGTTGGATGCCCAAGTTTCGTTCTCCTAGGTTGATGCATTCGTTTGCAGTAACAGTTTGAATTTCTAGGTTTCACTCTGTTTTCTCCTATATTGACAGATGCAGCTAGAACTCTAAATCAAACACGGTTTGTGCTAGCTTCTTGAAAGTTGACACAATAAACTAGTTCTATGTTCTATCTCTAAGGTTTGTTTAATCTTGATGTAGCCTAAAGCAGGGACTGGCGAATAACACTTATATTGAAAGGGGTTGCCAAACTTTCAAAAAACTAGAGTCTCCTGAAATCTCAACATATATTTTTTCATCCAATCTTCATGATACATTCAAGTAATGATCAGTACACCATTCCCACTTGGATGCCCAAGTTTTGTTCTTCTAGGTTGAAGCATTCATTTGCAGGAACAGTTTGAATTTTTAGGTTTCACTCTGTTTTCTCCTATATTGACAGATGCAGTTAGAACTTTAAATCAAACACGGTTTGTGCTAGCTACTTGAAACATGACACAATAAAGTAGTTCTAATTTCTATCCCTAAGGTTTGTTTCCTCTTGATGTAGCCTTAAGCAGAGACTGGCGAATAACACATTCAATGAAAGGCGTTGTTAGGCTGCCAAAAAACTAGAGTCTCCTGAAATCTCAACACATATTTTTTTCCGACCTTAATGATACTTTCAAGTAATGAGCAGTACACCAATCAAACTTGGATGCTCAAGTTTCGTTCTCCTAGGTTGATGCATTCTTTTGCAGTAAGAGTTTGAATTTCTAGGTTTCACTCTGTTTTCTCCTATATTGACAGATGCAACTAGAACTCTAAATCAAACACTGTTTGTGCTAGCTTCTTGAAACTTGACACAATAAAGTAGTTCTACGTTCTATCTCTAAGGTTTGTTTCCTCTTGATGTAGCCTAATGCAGGGACTGGCGAATAACACTTATATTGAAAGGGGTTGCCAAACTTTCAAAAAACTAGAGTCTCCTGAAATCTCAACATATATTTTTTCATCCAATCTTCATGATACATTCAAGTAATGATCAGTACACCATTCCCACTTGGATGAACAAGTTTTGTTCTTCTAGGTTGAAGCATTCGTTTGCAGGAACAGTTTGAATTTTTAGGTTTCACTCTGTTTTCTCCTATATTGACAGATGCAGTTAGAACTTTAAATCAAACACGGTTTGTGCTAGCTACTTGAAACATGACACAATAAAGTAGTTCTACGTTCTATCCCTAAGGTTTGTTTCCTCTTGATGTAGCCTTAAGCAGAGACTGGCGAATAACACATTCAATGAAAGGCGTTGTTAGGCTGCCAAAAAACTACAGTCTCCTGAAATCTCATCATATATTTTTTCTTCCGACCTTCATGATACTTTCAAGTAATGAGCAGTGCACCAATTAAAATTGGATGCCCAAGTTTCGTTCTCCTAGGTTGAAGCATTCGTTTGCAGGAACAGTTTGAATTTTTAGGTTTCACTCTGTTTTGTCCTATATTGACAGATGCAGGTCGAACTCTAAATCAAACACGGTTTGTGCTAGCTTCTTGAATCGTGACAAAATACTGTAGTTCTACGTTCTATCTCTAAGGTTTGTTTCCTCTTCATGTAGCCTAATGCAGGGACTGGCGAATAACACTTTTATCGAAAGGGGTTGCCAAACTTCCAAAAACTAGAGTCTTCTGAAATCTCAACATATATTTTTTCATCCAATCTTCATGACACTTTCAAGTAATGATCAGTACACCACTCCACTTGGATGCTCAAGTTTCATTCTCCTACCTTGAAGCATCGTTTGCAGTAACAGTTTGAATTTTAGGTTTCACTCTGTTTTCTCCTATATTGACAAATGTAGTTCAAACTCTAAATCATACACGGTTTGGGCTAGCTTCTTGAAACTTGACACAATAAAGTAGTTCTACATTCTATCCCTAAGGTTTGTTTCCTCTTGATGTAGCCTTCAGCACAGACTGGCGAATAACACTTTCAATGAAAGGCGTTGTTAGGCTGCCAAAAACTAGAGTCTCCTGAAATCTCAACACATATTTTTTTTCCGACCTTAATGATACTTTCAAGTAATGAGTAGTACACCAATCAAACTTGGATGCCCAAGTTTCGTTCTCCTAGGTTGATGCATTCGTTTGCAGTAACAGTTTGAATTTCTAGGTTTCACTCTGTTTTCTCCTATATTGACAGATACAGCTAGAACTCTAAATCAACACGGTTTGTGCTAGCTTCTTGAAACTTGAAAAAATACTGTAGTTCTACGTTCTATCTCTAAGGTTTGTTTCCTCTTCATGTAGCCTAATGCAGGGACTGGGCGAATAACACTTTTATTGAAAGGGGTTTGCCAAA
>NW_027512140.1:0-16923 GCF_048772815.1 Callospermophilus lateralis
ATCTCAATGAAAGTGCTTCCACAGTCTGTGCCTAGGGCTACTTGAAGAGGAAACAAAACCATAGAGACAAAACTGAGAACTCCTTTATTTTGTCAAGTCTCAAAGAGCTACTACTATCCATGTTGGATTTAGAGTTCCAAATTCATCTATCTATATAGGAGAGAACAGAGGGAAACCTAAATATAAAAACTGCTACTGTAGACGAACGCTTCAACCTAGAAGAACAAAATTTGGTGAGCCAAGTGGATCTGTGTACTCATCATTACCACCAAGTATCATCAAGATTGGGTGAAAAAATATTTGCTGGTATTTCGTAAACTCGTTATTTCTTAGAAGCTTGGCAACCCCTCTCATTGAAAGTGCTTTTCCACAGTCTGTGCCAAGGGCTACTTCAAGAGGAAACAAACCATAGAGACAAAACTCAGAACTTCTTTTATTTTGTCAAGATTCAAAGAGCTAATACAAACCATGTTGGATTATTGTTCCAAATTCATCTATCTATACAGGAGAGAACAGAGGGAAACCTAAATATAAAAACTGCTACTGTAGACGAACGCTTCAACATAGAAGAACAAAATTTGGTGAGCCAAGTTGGATTTGTGTACTGATCATTACCACCAAGTATCATCAAGATTGGGTGAAAAAATATTTCCTGGTATTTCGGAAACTCGTAATTTCTTAGAAGCTTGGCAACCACTCTCAATGAAAGTGCTTTTCCACAGTCTGTGACTAGGGCTACTTGAAGAGGAAAGAAACCATAGAGACAAAACTGAGAACTCCTTTATTTTGTCAAGTTTCAAAGAGCTACTACAAACCATGTTGGATTTAGAGTTCCAAATTCATCTATCTATATATGAGAGAACAGAGTGAAACCTAAATATAAAAACTGCTACTGTAGACGAACGCTTCAACCTAGAAGAACAAAATTTGGTGAGCCAAGTGGGACTTGTGTACTGATCATTACCACCAAGTATCATCAAGATTGGGTGAAAAAATATTTGCTGGTGTTTCGGAAACTTGTAATTTCTTAGAAGCTTGGCAACCACTCTCAATGAAAGTGCTTTTCCACAGTCTGTGCCTAGGGCTACTTGAAGAGGAAACAAACCATAGAGACAAAACTGAGAACTCCTTTATTTTGTCAAGATTCAAAGAGCTACTACAAACCATGTTGGATTTAGAGTTCCAAATTCATCTATCTATACAGGAGAGAACAGAGGGAAACCTAAATATAAAAACTGCTACTGTAGACGAACGCTTCAACCTAGAAGAACAAAATCTGGTGAGCCAAGTTGGATTTTTGTACTGATCATTACCACCAAGTATCATCAAGATTGGGTGAAAAAATATTTGCTGGTATTTTGGAAACTCGTAATTTCTTAGAAGCTTGGCAACCCCTCTCAATGAAAGTGCTTTTCCACAGTCTGTGACTAGGGCTACTTGAAGAGGAAAGAAACAATAGAGACAAAACTGAGAACTCCTTTATTTTGTCAAGTTTCAAAGAGCTACTACAATCCATGTTGAATTTAGAGTTCCAAATTCATCTATCTATATAGGAGAGAACAAACAGAAACCTATATATAAAAACTGCTAGTGTAGACAAACGCTTCAACCTAGAAGAACAAAATTTGGTGAGCCAAGTGGGATTTGTGTACTGATCATTACCACCAAATATCATCAAGATTGGGTGAAAAAATATTTGCTGGTGTTTCGGAAACTTGTAATTTCTTAGAAGCTTGGCAACCACTCTCAATGAATGTGCTTTTCCACAGTCTGTGCCTAGGGCTACTTTAAGAGGAAACAAACCATAGAGACAAAACTGAGAACTCCTTTATTTTGTCAAGATTCAAAGAGCTACTACAAACCATGTTGGATTTAGAGTTCCAAATTCATCTATCTATACAGGAGAGAACAGAGGGAAACCTAAATATAAAAACTGCTACTGTAGACGAACGCTTCAACCTAGAAGAACAAAATTTGGTGAGCCAAGTTGGATTTGTGTACTGATCATTACCACCAAGTATCATCAAGATTGGGTGAAAAAATATTTGCTGGTATTTCGGAAACTCCTAATTTCTTAGAAGCTTGGCAACCCCTCTCAATGAAAGTTCTTTTCCACAGTCTGTGACTAGGGCTACTTGAAGAGGAAAGAAACCATAGAGACAAAACTGAGAACTCCTTTATTTTGTCAAGTTTCAAAGAGCTACTACAAACCATGTTGGATTTAGAGTCCCAAATTCATCTATCTATACAGGAGAGAACAGAGGGAAACCTAAATATAAAAACTGCTACTGTAGACGAACGCTTCAACCTAGAAGAACAAAATTTGGTGAGCCAAGTGGGATTTGTGTACTGATCATTTCCACCAAGCATCATCAAGATTGGGTGAAAAAATATTTGCTGGTGTTTCGGAAACTTGTAATTTCTTAGATGCTTGGCAACCACTCTCAATGAAAGTGCTTTTCCACATTCTGTGCCTAGGGCTACTTGAAGAGGAAACAAACCATAGAGACAAAACTGAGAACTCCTTTATTTTGTCAAGATTCAAAGAGCTACTACAAACCATGTTGGATTTAGAGTTCCAAATTCATCTATCTATACAGGAGAGAACAGAGGGAAATCTAAATATAAAAACTGCTACTGTAGACGAACGCTTCAACCTAGAAGAACAAAATTTGGTGAGCCAAGTTGGATTTGTGTACTGATCATTACCACCAAGTATCATCAAGATTGGGTGAAAAAATATTTGCTGGTATTTCGGAAACTCGTAATTTCTTAGAAGCTTGGCAACCCCTCTCAATGAAAGTGCTTTTCCACAGTCTGTGTCTAGGGCTACTTGAAGAGGAAAGAAACCATAGAGACAAAACTGAGAACTCCTTTATTTTGTCAAGTTTCAAAGAGCTACTACAATCCATGTTGAATTTAGAATTCCAAATTCATCTATCTATATAGGAGAGAACAAACAGAAACCTATATATAAAAACTGCTAGTGTAGACGAACACTTCAACCTAGAAGAACAAAATTTGGTGAGCCAAGTGGGATTTGTGTACTGATCATTACCACCAAGTATCATCAAGATTGGGTGAAAAAATATTTGCTGGTGTTTCGGAAACTTGTATTTCTTAGAAGCTTGGCAACCCCTCTCAATGAAAGTGCTTTTCCACAGTCTGTGCCTAGGGCTACTTGAAGAAAAAACAAACCATAGATACAAACCTGAGAACTCCTTAATTTTGTCAAGTTTCAAAGAGCTCCTATAAACCATGTTGGATTTAGAGTTGCAAATTCATCTATCTATACAGGAGAGAACAGAGGGAAACCTAAATATAAAAACTGCTACTGTAAACGATCGCTTCAACCTAGAAGAACAAAATTTGGTGAGCCAAGTGGGATTTGTGTACTGATCATTTCCACCAAGTATCATCAAGATTGGGTGAAAAAATATTTGCTGGTGTTTTCGGAAACTCGTAATTTCTTAGAAGCTTGGCAACCCCCTCAATGAAACTGCTTTTCCACGTCTGTGCCTAGGGCTCCTTGAAGAGGAAAGAAACCGTAGAGACTAAACTGAGAACTCCTTTATTTTGTCAAGTTTCAAAGAGCTACTACAAAACCATGTTGGATTTAGAGTTCCAAATACATCTATCTATATATGAGAGAACAGAGTGAAACCTAAATATAAAAACTGATACTGTAGACGAACGCTTCAAACTAGAAGAACAAAATTTGGTGAGCCAAGAGGGATTTGTGTACTGATCATTACCACCAAGTATCATCAAGATTGGGTGAAAAAATATTTGCTGGTGTTTCGGAAACTCGTAATTTCTTAGAAGCTTGGCAACCCCTCTCAATGAAAGTGCTTTTCCACAGTCTGTGCCTAGGGCTACTTGAAGAAAAAACAAACCATAGATACAAACCTGAGAACTCCTTAATTTTGTCAAGTTTCAAAAGCTCCTATATAACCATGTTGGATTTAGAGTTGCAAATTCATCTATCTATATAGGAGAGAACAGAGAGAAACCTAAATATAAAAACTGTTACTTTAGACGAACGCTTCAACGTAGAAGAACAAAATTTGGTGAGCCAAGTGGGATTTGTGTACTGATCATTACCACCAAGTATCATCAAGATTTGGGTGAAAAAATATTTGCTGGTATTTCGGAAACTTGTAATTTCTTAGAAGCTTGGCAACCCCTCTCAATGAAAGTGCTTTTCCACAGTCTGTGCCTAGTGCTAATTGAAGAGGAAACAATCCATAGAGACAAAACTGAGAACTCCTTTATTTTGTCAAGTTTCGAAGAGCTACTACAAACCATGTGGGATTTAGAGTTCCAAATTCATCTATCTTACAGGAGAGAACAGAGGGATACCTAAATATAAAAACTGCTACTGTAGTCGAACACTTCAACCTAGAAGAACAAAATTTGGTGAGCCAAGTGGGAATTTCGTACTGATCATTCCCACCAAGTATCATCAATATTAGGTGAAAAAATATTTGCTGGTATTTTGGAAACTCGTTATTTCTTAGAAGCTTGGCAACCCATCTCAATGAAAGTGCTTCCACAGTCTGTGCCTAGGGCTACTTGAAGAGGAAACAAACTATAGAGACAAAACTGAGAACTCCTTTATTTTGTCAAGTTTCAAAGAGCTACTACAATCCATGTTGGATTTAGAGTTCCAAATTCATCTATCTATACAGGAGAGAACAGAGGGAAACCTAAATATAAAAACTGCTACTGTAGACGAACGCTTCAACCTAGAAGAACAAAATTGGGTGAGCCAAGTGGGATTTGTGTACTGATCATTACCAACAAGTATCATCAAGATTGGGTGAAAAAATATTTGCTGGTATTTCGGAAACTCGTTATTTCTTAGAAGCTTGGCAACCCCTCTCCATGAAAGTGCTTTTCCACAGTCTGTGCCTAGGGCTACTTGAAGAGGAAACAAACCATAGAGACAAAACTGAGAACTCCTTTATTTTGTCAAGTTTCAAAGAGCTACTACAAACCATGTTGGATTTAGAGTTCCAAATTCATCTATCTATATAGGAGAGAACAGAGGGAAACCTAAATATAAAAACTGCTACTGTAGACGAAAGCTTCAAACTAGAAGAACAAAATTTGGTGAGCCAAGTGGGATTTGTGTACTGATCATTACCACCAAGTATCATCAAAATTGGGTGAAAAAATATTTGCTGGTATTTCGGAAACTCGTTATGTCTTAGAAGCTTGGCAACCCCTCTCAATGAAAGTGCTTTTCCACAGTCTGTGCCTAGGGCTACTTGAAGAGGAAACAAACCATAGAGACAAAACTGAGAACTCCTTTATTTTGTCAAGTTTCAAAGAGCTACTACAATCCATGTTGGATTTAGAGTTCCAAATTCATCTATGTATATAGGAGAGAACAGAGAGAAACCTAAATATAAAAACTGCTACTGTAGACGAACACTTCAACCTAGAAGAACAAAATTTGGTGAGCCAAGTGGGATTTGTGTACTTATCATTACCACCAAGTATCATCAAGATTGGGTAAAAAAATATTTGCTGGTATTTCGGAAACTCGATATTTCTTAGAAGCTTGGCAAACCCTCTCATTGAAAGTGCTTTTCCACAGTCTGTGCCTAGGGCTACTTCAAGAGGAAACAAACCATAGAGACAAAACTCAGAACTTCTTTATTTTGTCAAGTTTCAAAGAGCTACTACAAACCATGTTGGATTATTGTTCCAAATTCATCTATCTATACAGGAGAGAACAGAGGGAAACCTAAATATAAAAACTGCTACTGTAGACGAACGCTTCAACCTAGAAGAACAAAATTTGGTGAGCCAAGTTGGATTTGTGTACTGATCATTACCACCAAGTATAATCAAGATTGGGTGAAAAAATATTTCCTGGTATTTCGGAAACTCGTAATTTCTTAGAAGTTTGGCAACCCCTCTCAATGAAAGTGCTTTTCCACAGTCTGTGACTAGGGCTACTTGAAGAGGAAAGAAACCATAGAGACAAAACTGAGAACTCCTTTATTTTGTCAAGTTTCAAAGAGCTACTACAAACCATGTTGGATTTAGAGTTCCAAATTCATCTATCTATATATGAGAGAACAGAGTGAAACCTAAATATAAAAACTGCTACTGTAGACGAACGCTTCAACCTAGAAGAACAAAATTTGGTGAGCCAAGTGGGACTTGTGTACTGATCATTACCACCAAGTGTCATCAAGATTGGGTGAAAAAATATTTGCTGGTGTTTCGGAAACTTGTAATTTCTTAGAAGCTTGGCAACCACTCTCAATAAAATTGCTTTTCCACAGTCTGTGCCTAGGGCTACTTGAAGAGGAAACAAACCATAGAGACAAAACTGAGAACTCCTTTATTTTGTCAAGATTCAAAGAGCTACTACAAACCATGTTGGATTTAGAGTTCCAAATTCATCTATCTATACAGGAGAGAACAGAGGAAACCTAAATATAAAAAATTGCTACTGTAGACGAACGCTTCAACCTAGAAGAACAAAATTTGGTGAGCCAAGTTGGATTGTTGTACTGATCATTACCACCAAGTATCATCAAGATTGGGTGAAAAAATATTTGCTGGTATTTCGGAAACTCGTAATTTCTTAGAAGCTTGGCAACCCCTCTCAATGGAAGTGCTTTTCCACAGTCTGTGACTAGGGCTACTTGAAGAGGAAAGAAACAATAGAGACAAAACTGAGAACTCCTTTATTTTGTCAAGTTTCAAAGAGCTACTACAATCCATGATGAATTTAGAGTTCCAAATTCATCTATCTATATAGGAGAGAACAAACAGAAACCTATATATAAAAACTGCTAGTGTAGACGAACGCTTCAACCTAGAAGAACAAAATTTGGTGAGCCAAGTGGGATTTGTGTACTGATCATTACCACCAAGTATCATCAAGATTGGCTGAAAAAATATTTGCTGGTGTTTCGGAAACTTGTATTTCTTAGAAGCTTGGCAACCCCTCTCAATGAAAGTGCTTTTCCACAGTCTGTGCCTAGGGCTACTTGAAGAAAAAACAAACCATAGATACAAACCTGAGAACTCCTTAATTTTGTCAAGTTTCAAAGAGCTCCTATAAACCATGTTGGATTTAGAGTTGCAAATTCATCTATCTATACAGGAGAGAACAGAGGGAAACCTAAATATAAAAACTGCTACTGTAAACGATCGCTTCAACCTAGAAGAACAAAATTTGGTGAGCCAAGTGGGATTTGTGTACTGATCATTTCCACCAAGTATCATCAAGATTGGGTGAAAAAATATTTGCTGGTGTTTCGGAAACTCGTAATTTCTTAGAAGCTTGGCAACCCCCTCAATGAAACTGCTTTTCCACAGTCTGTGCCTAGGGCTCCTTGAAGAGGAAAGAAACCGTAGAGACTAAACTGAGAACTCCTTTATTTTGTCAAGTTTCAAAGAGCTACTACAAACCATGTTGGATTTAGAGTTCCAAATACATCTATCTATATATGAGAGAACAGAGTGAAACCTAAATATAAAAACTGATACTGTAGACGAACGCTTCAAACTAGAAGAACAAAATTTGGTGAGCCAAGAGGGATTTGTGTACTGATCATTACCACCAAGTATCATCAAGATTGGGTGAAAAAATATTTGCTGGTGTTTCGGAAACTCGTAATTTCTTAGAAGCTTGGCAACCCCTCTCAATGAAAGTGCTTTTCCACAGTCTGTGCCTAGGGCTACTTGAAGAAAAAACAAACCATAGATACAAACCTGAGAACTCCTTAATTTTGTCAAGTTTCAAAAGCTCCTATAAACCATGTTGGATTTAGAGTTGCAAATTCATCTATCTATATAGGAGAGAACAGAGAGAAACCTAAATATAAAAACTGTTACTTTAGACGAACGCTTCAACGTAGAAGAACAAAATTTGGTGAGCCAAGTGGGATTTGTGTACTGATCATTACCACCAAGTATCATCAAGATTGGGTGAAAAAATATTTGCTGGTATTTCGGAAACTTGTAATTTCTTAGAAGCTTGGCAACCCCTCTCAATGAAAGTGCTTTTCCACAGTCTGTGCCTAGTGCTAATTGAAGAGGAAACAATCCATAGAGACAAAACTGAGAACTCCTTTATTTTGTCAAGTTTCGAAGAGCTACTACAAACCATGTGGGATTTAGAGTTCCAAATTCATCTATCTTACAGGAGAGAACAGAGGGATACCTAAATATAAAAACTGCTACTGTAGTCGAACACTTCAACCTAGAAGAACAAAATTTGGTGAGCCAAGTGGGAATTTCGTACTGATCATTCCCACCAAGTATCATCAATATTAGGTGAAAAAATATTTGCTGGTATTTTGGAAACTCGTTATTTCTTAGAAGCTTGGCAACCCATCTCAATGAAAGTGCTTCCACAGTCTGTGCCTAGGGCTACTTGAAGAGGAAACAAACTATAGAGACAAAACTGAGAACTCCTTTATTTTGTCAAGTTTCAAAGAGCTACTACAATCCATGTTGGATTTAGAGTTCCAAATTCATCTATCTATACAGGAGAGAACAGAGGGAAACCTAAATATAAAAACTGCTACTGTAGACGAACGCTTCAACCTAGAAGAACAAAATTGGGTGAGCCAAGTGGGATTTGTGTACTGATCATTACCAACAAGTATCATCAAGATTGGGTGAAAAAATATTTGCTGGTATTTCGGAAACTCGTTATTTCTTAGAAGCTTGGCAACCCCTCTCCATGAAAGTGCTTTTCCACAGTCTGTGCCTAGGGCTACTTGAAGAGGAAACAAACCATAGAGACAAAACTGAGAACTCCTTTATTTTGTCAAGTTTCAAAGAGCTACTACAAACCATGTTGGATTTAGAGTTCCAAATTCATCTATCTATATAGGAGAGAACAGAGGGAAACCTAAATATAAAAACTGCTACTGTAGACGAAAGCTTCAAACTAGAAGAACAAAATTTGGTGAGCCAAGTGGGATTTGTGTACTGATCATTACCACCAAGTATCATCAAAATTGGGTGAAAAAATATTTGCTGGTATTTCGGAAACTCGTTATGTCTTAGAAGCTTGGCAACCCCTCTCAATGAAAGTGCTTTTCCACAGTCTGTGCCTAGGGCTACTTGAAGAGGAAACAAACCATAGAGACAAAACTGAGAACTCCTTTATTTTGTCAAGTTTCAAAGAGCTACTACAATCCATGTTGGATTTAGAGTTCCAAATTCATCTATGTATATAGGAGAGAACAGAGAGAAACCTAAATATAAAAACTGCTACTGTAGACGAACACTTCAACCTAGAAGAACAAAATTTGGTGAGCCAAGTGGGATTTGTGTACTTATCATTACCACCAAGTATCATCAAGATTGGGTAAAAAAATATTTGCTGGTATTTCGGAAACTCGATATTTCTTAGAAGCTTGGCAAACCCTCTCATTGAAAGTGCTTTTCCACAGTCTGTGCCTAGGGCTACTTCAAGAGGAAACAAACCATAGAGACAAAACTCAGAACTTCTTTATTTTGTCAAGTTTCAAAGAGCTACTACAAACCATGTTGGATTATTGTTCCAAATTCATCTATCTATACAGGAGAGAACAGAGGGAAACCTAAATATAAAAACTGCTACTGTAGACGAACGCTTCAACCTAGAAGAACAAAATTTGGTGAGCCAAGTTGGATTTGTGTACTGATCATTACCACCAAGTATAATCAAGATTGGGTGAAAAAATATTTCCTGGTATTTCGGAAACTCGTAATTTCTTAGAAGTTTGGCAACCCCTCTCAATGAAAGTGCTTTTCCACAGTCTGTGACTAGGGCTACTTGAAGAGGAAAGAAACCATAGAGACAAAACTGAGAACTCCTTTATTTTGTCAAGTTTCAAAGAGCTACTACAAACCATGTTGGATTTAGAGTTCCAAATTCATCTATCTATATATGAGAGAACAGAGTGAAACCTAAATATAAAAACTGCTACTGTAGACGAACGCTTCAACCTAGAAGAACAAAATTTGGTGAGCCAAGTGGGACTTGTGTACTGATCATTACCACCAAGTGTCATCAAGATTGGGTGAAAAAATATTTGCTGGTGTTTCGGAAACTTGTAATTTCTTAGAAGCTTGGCAACCACTCTCAATAAAATTGCTTTTCCACAGTCTGTGCCTAGGGCTACTTGAAGAGGAAACAAACCATAGAGACAAAACTGAGAACTCCTTTATTTTGTCAAGATTCAAAGAGCTACTACAAACCATGTTGGATTTAGAGTTCCAAATTCATCTATCTATACAGGAGAGAACAGAGGGAAACCTAAATATAAAAAATTGCTACTGTAGACGAACGCTTCAACCTAGAAGAACAAAATTTGGTGAGCCAAGTTGGATTGTTGTACTGATCATTACCACCAAGTATCATCAAGATTGGGTGAAAAAATATTTGCTGGTATTTCGGAAACTCGTAATTTCTTAGAAGCTTGGCAACCCCTCTCAATGGAAGTGCTTTTCCACAGTCTGTGACTAGGGCTACTTGAAGAGGAAAGAAACAATAGAGACAAAACTGAGAACTCCTTTATTTTGTCAAGTTTCAAAGAGCTACTACAATCCATGATGAATTTAGAGTTCCAAATTCATCTATCTATATAGGAGAGAACAAACAGAAACCTATATATAAAAACTGCTAGTGTAGACGAACGCTTCAACCTAGAAGAACAAAATTTGGTGAGCCAAGTGGGATTTGTGTACTGATCATTACCACCAAGTATCATCAAGATTGGCTGAAAAAATATTTGCTGGTGTTTCGGAAACTTGTAATTTCTTAGAAGCTTGGCAACCACTCTCAATGAATGTGCTTTTCCACAGTCTGTGCCTAGGGCTACTTTAAGAGGAACAAAACCATAGAGACAAAACTGAGAACTCCTTTATTTTGTCAAGATTCAAAGAGCTACTACAAACCATGTTGGATTTAGAGTTCCAAATTCATCTATCTATACAGGAGAGAACAGAGGGAAACCTAAATATAAAAACTGCTACTGTAGACGAACGCTTCAACCTAGAAGAACAAAATTTGGTGAGCCAAGTTGGATTTGTGTACTGATCATTAACACCAAGTATCATCAAGATTGGGTGAAAAAATATTTGCTGGTATTTCGGAAACTCGTAATTTCTTAGTAGCTTGGCAACCCCTCTCAATGAAAGTGCTTTTCCACAGTCTGTGACTAGGGCTACTTGAAGAGGAAAGAAACCATAGAGACAAAACTGAGAACTCCTTTATTTTGTCAAGTTTCAAAGAGCTACTACAAACCATGTTGGATTTAGAGTCCCAAATTCATCTATCTATACAGGAGAGAACAGAGGGAAACCTAAATATAAAAACTGCTACTGTAGACGAACGCTTCAACCTAGAAGAACAACATTTGGTGAGCCAAGTGGGATTTTTGTACTGATCATTTCCACCAAGTATCATCAAGATTGGGTGAAAAAATATTTGCTGGTGTTTCGGAAACTCGTAATATCTTAGAAGCTTGGCAACCCCTCTCAATGAAACTGCTTTTCCACAGTCTGTGCCTAGGGCTACTTGAAGAGGAAAGAAACCATAGAGACTAAACTGAGAACTCCATTATTTTTTCAAGTTTCAAAGAGCTACTACAAACCATGTTGGATTTAGAGTTCCAAATTCATCTATCTATATATGAGAGAACAGAGTGAAACCTAAATATAAAAACTGATACTGTAGACGAACGCTTCAAACAAGAAGAACAAAATTTGGTGAGTCGAGAGTAATTTGTGTACTGATCATTACCACCAAGTATCATCAAGATTGGGTGAAAAAATATTTGCTGGTATTTTAGTAACTCGTTTTTTCTTAGAAGCTTGGCAACCCATCTCAATGAAAGTGCTTTTCCACAGTCTGTGCCTAGGGCTACTTGAAGAGGAAACAAACCATAGAGACCAAACTGAGTACTCCTTTATTTTGTCAAGTTTCAAAGAGCTACTATAAACCATGTTGGATTTAGAGTTACAAATTCATCTATCTATATAGGAGAAAACAGAGGGAAACCTAAATATAAAAACTGCTACTGTAGACGAACGCTTCAAACTAGAAGAACAAAATTTGGTGAGCCAAGTGGGATTTGTGTACTGATCGTTACCACTAAGTATCATCAAAATTGGGTGAAAAAATATTTGCTGGTATTTCGGAAACTCGTTATGTCTTAGAAGCTTGGCAACCCCTCTCAATGAAAGTGCTTTTCCACAGTCTGTGCCTAGGGCTACTTGAAGAGGAAACAAACCATAGAGACAAAACTGTGAACTCCTTTATTTTGTCAAGTTTCAAAGAGCTACTGCAAACCATGTTGGATTTAGAGTTCCAAATTCATCTATCTATATAGGAGAAAACAGAGGGAAACCTAAATATAAAAACTGCTACTGTAGACGAAAGCTTCAAACTAAAAGAACAAAATTTGGTGAGCCAAGTGGGATTTGTGTACTGATCATTACCACCAAGTATCATCAAAATTGGGTGAAAAAATATTTGCTGGTATTTCGCAAACTCGTTATGTCTTAGAAGCTTGGCAACCCCTCTCAATGAAAGTGCTTTTCCACAGTCTGTGCCTAGGGCTTCTTGAAGAGGAAACAAACCATAGAGACAAAACTGAGAACTCCTTTATTTTGTCAAGTTTCAAAGAGCTACTACAATCCATGTTGGATTTAGAGTTCCAAATTCATCTATCTATATAGGAGAGAACAGACAGAAACCTAAATATAAAAACTGCTACTGTAGACGAACGCTTCAACCTAGAAGAACAAAATTTGGTGAGCCAAGTGGGATTTGTGTACTGATCATTACCACCAAGTATCATCAAGATTGGGTGAAAAAATATTTGCTGGTGTTTCGGAAACTTGTAATTTCTTAGAAGCTTGGCAACCACTCTCAATGAAAGTGCTTTTCCACAGTCTGTGCCTAGGGCTACTTAAAGAGGAAACAAACCATAGAGACAAAACTGAGAACTCCTTTATTTTGTCAAGTTTCAAAGAGCTACTAAAAACCATGTTGGATTTAGAGTTCCAAATTCATCTATCTATATATGAGAGAACAGAGTGAAACCTAAATATAAAAACTGCTCCAGTAGACGAACGCTTCAACGTACAAGAACAAAATTGGGTGAGCCAAGTGGGATTTGTGTACTGATCATTACCACCAAGTATCATCAAGATTGGGTGAAAAAATATTTGCTGGTATTTCGGAAACAAGTTATTTCTTAGAAGCTTGGCAACCCCTCTCATTGAAAGTGCTTTTCCACAGTCTGTGCCTAGTGCTACTTCAAGAGGAAACAAACCATAGAGACAAAACTCAGAACTTCTTTATTTTGTCAAAATTCAAAGAGCTACTACAAACCATGTTGGATTAGGGTTCCAAATTCATCTACCTATACAGGAGAGAACAGAGGGAAACCTAAATATAAAAACTGCTACTGTAGACGAACGCTTCAACCTAGAAAAACAAAATTTGGTGAGCCAAGTGGGATTTGTGTACTGATCATTACCACCAAGTATCATCAAGATTGGGTGAAAAATATTTCCTGGTATTTCGGAAACTCGTAATTTCTTAGAAGCTTGGCAACCCCTCTCAATGAAAGTGCTTTTCCACAGTCTGGGACTAGGGATACTTGAAGAGGAAAGAAACCACAGAGACAAAACTGAGAACTCCTTTATTTTGTCAAGTTTCAAAGAGCTACTACAAACCATGTTGGATTTAGTGTTCCAAATTCATCTATCTATATATGAGAGAACAGAGTGAAACCTAAATATAAAAACTGCTCCTGTAGACGAACGCTTCAACGTTGAAGAACAAAATTGGGTGAGCCAAGTGGGATTTGTGTACTGATCATTACCAACAAGTATCATCAAGATTGGGTGAAAAATATTTGCTGGTATTTTGGAAACTCGTTATTTCTTAGAAGCTTGGCAACCCATCTCAATGAAAGTGCTACCACAGTCTGTGCCTAGGGCTACTTGAAGAGGAAACAAACCATAGAGACAAAACTGAGAACTCCTTTATTTTGTCAAGTTTCAAAGAGCTACTACAATCCATGTTGGATTTAGAGTTCCAAATTCATCTATCTATATAGGAGAGAACAGAGAGAAACCTAAATATAAAAACTGCTATTGTAGACGAACGCTTCAACCTAGAAGAACAAAATTGGGTGAGCCAAGTGGGATCTGTGTACTCATCATTACCACCAAGTATCATCAAGATTGGGTGAAAAAATATTTGCTGGTATTTCGGAAACTCGTTATTTCTTAGAAGCTTGGCAACCCCTCTCATTGAAAGTGCTTTTCCACAGTCTGTGCCTAGGGCTACTTCAAGAGGAAACAAACCATAGAGACAAAACTCAGAACTTCTTTATTTTGTCAAGATTCAAAGAGCTACTACAAACCATTTTGGATTAGGGTTCCAAATTCATCTATCTATACAGGAGAGAACAGAGGGAAACCTAAATATAAAAACTGCTACTGTAGACGAACGCTTCAACCTAGAAGAACAAAATTGGGTGAGCCAAGTGGGATTTGTGTACTGATCATTACCACCAAGTATCATCAAGATTGGGTGGAAAAATATTTCCTGGTATTTCGGAAACTCGTAATTTCTTAGAAGCTTGGCAACCACTCTCAATGAAAGTGCTTTTCCACAGTCTGTGCCTAGGGCTACTTGAAGAGGAAACAAACCATAGAGACAAAACTGAGAACTCCTTTATTTTGTGAAGTTTCAAAGAGCTACTACAATCCATGTTGGATTTAGAGTTCCAAATTCATCTATCTATCTAGGAGAGAACAGAGGGAAACCTAAATATAAAAACTGCTGCTGTAGACGAACGCTTCAACCTAGAAGAACAAAATTTGGTGAGCCAAGTGGGATTTGTGTACTGATCATTTCCACCAAGTATCATCAAGATTGGGTGAAGAAATATTTGCTGGTATTTTCTAAACTCCTTATTTCTTAGAAGCTTGGCAACCCATCTCAATGAAAATGCTGCCACAGTCTGTGCGTAGGCCTCTTGAAGAGGAAACAAACCATAGAGACAAAAGTGAGAACTCCTTTATTTTGTCAAGTTTCAAAGAGCTACTACAAACCATGTTTGATTTAGAGTTCCAAATTCATCTATCTATATAGGAGAAAACAGAGGGAAACCTAAATATCAAAACTGCTACTGTAGACGAACGCTTCAACCTAGAAGAACAAAATTTGGTGAGCCAAGTGGGATTTGTGTACTGATCATTAGCAACAAGTATCATCAAGATTGGGTGAATAAATATTTGCTGGTATTTCGGAAACTCGTTATTTCGTAGAAGCTTGGCAACCCCTCTCAATGAAAGTGCTTTTCCACAGTGTGTGTCTAGGGCTAATTTAAGAGGAAACAATCCATAGAGACAAAACTGAGAACTCCTTTTTTTTTGTCAAGTTTCAAAGAGCTACTACAAACCATGTTGGATTTAGAGTTCCAAATTCATATATCTATATAGGAGAGAACAGAGGGAAACCTAAATATAAAAACTGCTACTGTAGAAGAACGCTTCAACCTAGAAGAACAAAATTTGGTGAGCCAAGTGGGATTTGTGTACTGATCATTACCACCAAGTATCATCAAGATTGGGTGAAAAAATATTTGCTGGTATTTCTGAAACTCGTTATTTCTTAGAAGCTTGGCAACCCCTCTCAATGAAAGTGCTTTTCCACAGTGTGTGCCTATGGCTACTTGAAGAGGAAACAATCCATAGAGACAAAACTGAGAACTCCTTTATTTTGTCAAGTTTCAAAGAGCTACTACAAACCATATTGGATTTAGAGTTCCAAATTCATCTATCTATATAGGAGAGAACAGACTGAAACCTAAATATCAAAACTGCTACTGTAGACGAACGCTTAAACCTAGAAGAACAAAATTTGGTGAGCCAAGTGGGAATTGTGTACTGATCATTACCATTAAGTATCATCAAGATTGGGTGAAAAAATATTTGCTGGTATTTTGGAAACTCGTTATTTCTTAGAAGCTTGGCAACCCCTCTCAATGAAAGTGCTTTTCCACAGTGTGTGCCTAGGTCTACTTGAAGAGGAAACAATCCATAGAGACAAAACTGAGAACTCCTTTATTTTGTCAAGTTTCAAAGAGCTACTACAAACCATATTGGATTTAGAGTTCCAAATTCATCTATCTAAATAGGAGAGAACAGAGGGAAACCTAAATATCAAAACTGCTACTGTAGACGAACGCTTCAACCTAGAAGAACATAATTTGGTGAGCCAAGTGGGATTTGTGTACTGATCATTAGCAACAAGTATCATCAAGATTGGGTGAAAAAATATTTGCTGGTATTTCGGAAACTCGTAATTTCTTAGAAGCTTGGATACCCCTCTCAATGAAAGTGCTTTTCCACAGTCTGTGCCTAGGGCTACTTGAAGAGGAAACAAACCATAGAGACAAAACTGAGAACTCCTTTATTTTGTCAAGGTTCAAAGAGCTACTACAAATCATGTTGGATTTAGAGTTCCAAATTCATCTATCTATATAGGAGAGAACAGAGGGAAACCTAAATATAAAAACTGCTACTGTAGACGAACGCTTCAACCTAGAAGAACAAAATTTGGTGAGCCAAGTTGATTTGTGTACTGATCATTAGCAACAAGTATCATCAAGATTGGGTGAAAAAATATTTGTTTGTATTTCGGAAACTCGTAATTTCTTAGAATATTGGCAACCCCTCTCAATGAAAGTGCTTTTCCACAGTCTGTGCCTAGGGCTACTTGAAGAGGAAACAAACCATAGAGACAAAACTTAGAACTCCTTTATTTTGTCAAGTTTCAAAGAGCTACTAAAAACCATGTTGGATTTAGAGTTCCAAATTCATCTATCTAAATAGGAGAGAACAGAGGGAAACCTAAATATAAAAACT